>NW_005358983.1:158645-211752 GCF_000412655.1 Myotis brandtii | reverse complement strand
CCCGGGAGGAGGATGCCCGGGACCGCTCCCCCGCTCCTGCCAGCCGGTGGGTGTCTGCAGACGCCCTGCTGGGGGTGGCTTGGCAGCGGGGCGGCACCTCCCCACCCCTGATCATTCGTGTTCCTGCCCTTGCCAGGTGGCCTCAGCGTTTCCCGAACTTGAGACTCACCTAAGGCGCTCACTTTCCCAGGCTGCTCCCAGTCAAGGTGCATTCCGTGGGCCCCGGGATCTGTTCACCACGCCCCGTGCCAACGAGTAAGCCGAGCCCATTACATAGGATTCTCCTGCAAGTCAGCCCTGCAAGGAAGGGGTGATGATCCCCATTTTCTGGTGAGTGAGTCTGAGAACGCAGAGCAACTTGCCAGAGCAGACAGAGCATTACAGACTGAATGTGGTTTTCAATTTAGATTGAAACGCTCTCCCCTGAGAAACAGAGCCTCTGAATTCTAAATTCCCCTTTCTTCACTTTTGCGCTGGAGAGGAGAGACCACCATGCCCCAGTCCTGCCCACACCTGAGATTGTTATAGCTCTTGAAGTGATCATAAGGAGGCAGCAAAAGCAAATAAAGGGTCAAAAACAAACACAACAAAAAATCTGTGCTCCCCACCCCCACCCCCTGTACCTGAGTTTCTAAAATCCACTTATTTGCCTTGAGTTCAAAGGCCAACTCCTTATTTTTATTTATTTATTTGTTATTATATTTTTATTGACTTCAGAGAGGAAGGGGGAGAGAGAGAGGGATAGAGAAATATCACTGATGAGAGAGAATCATTGATTGGCTGTCTCCTGCACACCCTACACTGGGGATGGGGGGATGGGCTTGGTAACCAGGCAGGTGCCCTGACCAGGAATCCAACAGTGACCTCCTGGTTCATAGGTGGAGGCTCAACCACTGAGCCACACTGGCTGGGCTTTATTTTTAAAATAATCATCTCTTCACAGACTGACCTGAATTTATCTCCCATAAAAGATGCAGTGTCCTGATCTTTCCCCGGTACCTGTTGTTGGAAGTGGAGCCATTAGGGAAAGCGGTGAACTTATTATGAAAATGAGATAATTGGTGAGATCCAGCATGTGGAAGGCTTCCCAGGAGCCCAGGCCCTGGGGAGGCTCATCTTCATCAAAATTCCTGCTCCCCAGGCTCTGAAAGGGCTGGCACCAAGCGAGGCGGGGTGGGGGAAAGGCTGTGTTTAACCAGTACTTCAGAGCAAATCCTAGTTCCACCAGGGAAGTTTTCTTGACATTTTCTAAACCTCAGGAATTCTCTTTTCTTTGGATTCCTGTAGAATTTTATTTATTTGCTCTTTCCTGACTTCATTTTAAGCCCATATTCATTTTAAGTCCATACCCTTGTCTTTGTTTTTGTTTTTTTTTTGTTTTGTTTTGGGTCTTTTTTTTCTCTCCCTCTCAGAGTTCTCACATACTTTTTCATTTATTTTTATCTGTGTGAGCCATCTTACATCCCTTTTTGAATACGGTGGGTTATAAATAAACAAAAACTCTTACATCAGTTATATGTCTCAGAATATCAAGCATTGTGTGATCAAGTTACTTCTCTTAGTAAATTTTGTAGACTAATTTGGACTTTGTGCCTCTTTGTAACAATATCTTAGTTCCTTGGTTATCATTCAGTCATTTATTGTTTAAAAAATTTATTGAGCACTTACTTTTTAATAGTTTGAGAATACAGTGCTTAGTACATACAATACAGCCTCTGGATTTAGTCTTCTCTGAGGGGAAATAAAGTTCAGAGCTGTGTGAGGCACACTGATGATTTAATAATAGCTCCGGGAAGTGAAAAAAGAAAAAAAGCTCCCCTAATGAATGTATACATTGGTTATAAGATGTATTCTGGTTTTAAGTATGCCCAGCCCGTATGGCTCAGTGTTTTGAGAGTGGACCCATGAACCAACAGGTCAGCTCAATTCCTGGTCAGGGTACATTGATAGGTCGCGGGCTCAATCCCCAGTAGGGGGCGTGCAGGAGGCAACCGATTGATGTTTCTACCTCTATCCTTCTCCCTTACTAGCTCTAAAATCAATGAAAACATTTTTTAAAGAGTCCAATTGTCCACAGACATTTTTAAAAAAAGAACCTTAGTGTATGGAGGAAAATAAAAGGCAAAGGAAATGTGGCAAAACAACCTTTTATTAATAGTACCAGATTCTAGGCAAATATCTAACATATATGTTATGTTGTATGTATACCTCTATCCTTCTCCCTTACTAGCTCTAAAATCAATGAAAACATTTTTTAAAGAGTCCAATTGTCCACAGACATTTTTAAAAAAAGAACCTTAGTGTATGGAGGAAAATAAAAGGCAAAGGAAATGTGGCAAAACAACCTTTTATTAATAGTACCAGATTCTAGGCAAATATCTAACATATATGTTATGTCGTATGTCTACAACAACTCTATGAGTTGGAAATTTTTTCCCAATTTTATAAATATAGGCTTAATTGAAACTTAAAGAGGTTAAATAATAAACAGTAGATAAATTGAACACAACTAGGCTGTAAATTATTTATGTAGCAGCCTTCATAGTGGGGCATTCAGGGAACAAAATAGGAAAATTAATTTAAGAATTGAGGTATGAAAATCTGTTTACTGCCAAGGCCATTGGAGTATGTATACCCAGCAGTCTTCATCTAAGCTGGATTTATCCCAAAATGCCCACTCCCACCGGCTCCTCCATTTTGAGTAAGAAGCAGGCAGACCTCTGTCCTGGCCAGACTTGGCATCTATGCTCCTCCCACCCCTCCTACCCAGAATGCCCTGTGCTTCTGAAAGAGGGGAACTGAGAGATTGAAAGTCCTCCTGCTTCTCTCCTCCTCTCCCTCCTTTTCCTCCTTAACCTTTTCCTTGCATCATGGAAGCTAACACCCACAGAGCATTTAAGAGCCAGTTGCTATTCCCAGCACTTTACTTGTAAAAGCTCATTTAATTATCTCAACAGCTCCTTGAAGAGAAGATGTTATTATCCCTGTGATAAGAAACTTAAGAGAGGTTGAGCAATTTACACCAATTAGGACGGTAAGGGAGAGAGAAGTCCAACATAGTCTTCTAGATACACACTCTGCTGGAGATTGCCTCTCAGGGAAAGCCCAGTGCTGGAATTGAAAGTTAATTGTGTGGGTTGTGGCATTTGGAGCAAACTCATTAATTTCTCTGAGCCTCAATTTCCCCATCTGTAAAGTGGGAATAATAATATCTATGAGAATTCAATATGATTACATATCTAAGGCCCTAGAAAATAGAAGTCCCTTAATATATTTACTTCTCTTTTCTCCAGTGATTCTTCAAGACAGGTTCAAATCCCACCTCCCTCTCAAGCCTTTCTGAATCACTGATACCCAGAATTATTTACACAACAGAATTTAAAGTAATCTCTTCATTGTTCTCAAAAAGAAAGCCTACTATTATTTTTGCCAAATATAAAATTTTAGGGAGATAGAGAAAATAGTCATGTCTACTTATCTAATTATTTACTTAATACTTAATTTGTCATTTTAGATAAACAAATATAAAAGTAAAATTATGCATTAATGTATAAATACTGCCTTTTCCATTTATACTTTTTAAAGTTTTATTCAAATTATAACATGCAACTTGACATCAATGACTTCATCATGAAAGCCACATTTTGAATCATCAGTGGGTTTTTTTCAGAGCATATTTTCTTCACATCTGTCTATATTTTTGACACTATAACTTCCTGAATCCTTTTATGATTCTGTCACTGGGAATTTTATTACAAACCGTGTTTCCACTTGCTTCATATTAAGAAGTTGTTTTTTTCTCATTCACCCTAAATATGTAAATGAGTTATCTCCACCAGTTTTTGGATTGTTGAATGATTTTTAAAATATATTTGTATTGCTTTCAGAGAGGAAGAGAAAAGGATAGAGAGATAGAAACATCAATGATGAGAGAGAATCATTGATCAGCAGCCTTCTGCACGCCCCCTACTGGGGAATGAGCCTGCAACCTGGGCATGTGCCCTGACCAGGTATCGAACTGTGACCTCCTGGTTCATAGGTCGAACTATACTGGTCAGCTTTTGAATGATTTTTAAAAGAATGCTTGCACTGTCCTGGCCAGCGTGGCTTAGTGGATATGTTGTAGGCAGCAGGAACGGCACCAGTGTCAGACCAGTGGGATCAGACCAAACCTGAGTTCAGCAACCTTGGTACTTGAGTTCTGGCTAAGAAAATAATTCAATCAAGACTCAAACTCACTAGAGAAAATCTTTTGAGCAAGTAAAGAGAAAGTACACTCGAAGAGAAATTTCAAGCTGACAGCTCAAAGAGTTGCCCTGGGGAGTGGGCTAGGATTCCTATTAAACCCTTAGAAGGGAGTTAACTGCTTTCTTCTTCAGACTGACCTATCAGGGCCTGTGCTGTTGTCTTCTCTTTTTGCATGGAAGTTAGATGGGGCTTTCCTCCAGCCCCTATGTTCTCCTCTAAGGAGGATGGTCTACCACGTGACTAACCACATGCCAGAGGAGAAAGGTCAGGAGAATCCCACCTCGATGACCAGAGGCATTCTAGGGTGGAGAGAAGTTCTAGGTTCAAGGTCTTGAAATGAATATGTCCAATATCTGCTCTACCGGGGTTTTTTCATTGCTAGGTGTCTGGGATGTTCTGCCTAGTGACCTCTGTACCTGGCCCATTCTCTTTGCTCTGCTCGTGTCTATCTAACTGCCTACTACAGATAGAGCATCGACCTGCACACTGAAGGGTCTCAGGTTCGATTCACAGTAAAGAGCACATACCTGAGTTACAGGTTTGATTCCTACCCGGTAGGAAAGCATGTGGGAAGCAACCAATCAATAATGTGTACAATGATGTTTCTCTCTCTCTCTCTCCTCTGTCTCTGTCCCACTCCCTCTCACCTTTCCACTCTCTCTGAAAAGCAATGGCAAAAATATTCTCCAGTTAGGATTAACAAGAGAGAGATAGAAATAGAGAGAGATAGAGAGAGAGAGAGAGAGAAGGCTTGCACTAATATGGAACACTTAAAATTGTGGGTGATACCCCAATAATTATTACTTAATCTGTTTTAAATAGCTTTGCCTTCTTGTATTTTAAACCAATTTTGTCAGATGACCTCTGTATGGATCCTACACTAGGACTAAGTATATTTCATACTACCTCCCCAACCCTGAAGACAGGTAGATATCCTGTGATGTAGATTTTGTGTATCAAGTATAGTTACACAGGATGAACTCTTAATCCTCTCAACAGGGCTGGGAAGTAGGAATAATCATTACATCCTTTCTTAGCCAGTAAAGAACCAAGACATCAGATTTGAACCCAGATAAGGTGGATTAATAGTCTATGCCTTAAGCATTCTGCGGTGATGCCTCTGAGAAGATCTGATGTTTTGCCCACAAGGACCGCTTTTCTAATGCCTAATTTTGGGGTGAAATGATGTATGTGCTTTATGTTCAGGCACATATTATACTCTCTCTTGGATTTTCCCATTGTCCTTTGACTTTACTGTTATTCGGCTTGTCAGTGGGCTTTGCATTGTGGATATTGAGAATATTTCCTTATTACTATTTGTATACCATTACCTCTATTGGAGTACTCTGATCAGTTTGCCTTGCATTATGGGTACTTGGAATCTTTATTACTATTTTAATTTTCTGAAGTATCTATCATAAGGCCTTAGATAAATGTTTGTTTTATTAAGTTGAAATACTTATATTCATTAGGGTGACTCCTTTTGGTACTCTGTTATAAGTTTTAAGAGTTGCTTTGAAAGATTTTCCTCTTTAACTCTTTTTCACCACAAGGAAACAGCTTAGTGAAAGTCTGCTGTGAAGCAGACAAAGGAGCAGTATAAAATATTCCATCAACTGAATTACTGACTAAAATTTGGTGATGTTCTGGAATTAATTTATTTTAAAATACAAGTTTTTCAGAAAGCATTAAGTGATATTCAGAAAAAAAAAGTGAACTTAAGTTTTCCTATAAAACTAATATTTCAGAAACCACATAGGCACTAGAGATTAGAATATTTCATTGATGTTGAAACACATATTTTTAGACTTTACTTCTTCTGAAATGGTGATTTATCTTAAAGAGAATTGCTGTTGTCCAGGCAGCAGTCCTGACATAGTTGTGATTGTCTTACATGCTCATGAACTTGGTCACAGATGTTGATCAAGTCACTTCACTTAAGTTACTTGCATTGACAGTGATATGCATGTTGAATTTAATTATCATTTGAAATGTCCTCAAAATTGTTATACTAGGTTTTTGAAGAAAGGCAAGGAAACAGAACAATATGATATTTGGTGAGAAAAATCTATGTCTAATTCTCAAAGCATTTTCATCCTATCTAATAAAAGACAAAAGGGTAATTGACCGTACCTATGCTACACTTCCCATTGGCTAATCAGGGCAATATGCAAATTAACCGCCAACAAAGATGGCGGTTAATTTGCATACATAGGCTCCAAGCGGTGGAGCGAAGCCAAACGGCCCCAAAGCCGGCTGAGCAGCGAGGCCCCCTGGCCCCGGGATCAGCAGAGCAGCGAAGCCTGACGGCTGGGGCGGGGGCTCTGGCCGGAGCCCAGCCAGAGCAAAGGCCTGGGTCCCGGGTGCCAGAGGAAAACTGGTACCAGCAGCCAAGGGGAGGGAAGGCCTATTGCACGAATCTCTTCGTGCAACAGGCCTCTAGTTAATATATAATAAAAATTCTAAGTGAATAGTGTTATGACACAGTTTAGGCCACAGTGGTACTTTTTTCTCATAGTTTGCAATATGTTCATGTATCTGAAATTTGACATCCAGTAGTTTCTACCACTGCTAACATAAAAAGCTAATCTTGTTTTTCTATGATTTAAGGAAAAATCATTTTAAGAGAAAGTGGAACTATTGCCCAATGGGTTTATAGATGAAATATATCAACTGAGTGTAAAATAATTGCCTCCACTTTTTGTGTCCACTTTTCTCAGATATTTCCAAAATTGAGTTTACCAAACACATCACAAAATTCTATTTATTTGTGTTGTACTTGAAAATACTGTTCGGCTCTTTTTTTTTCTCCTTTTTGCTAAAAATTCTGCCCTTATAACGTAATATACCTGAAAACTCTTCTGACATTAAGAAAATAAAGAGTTAGGGATTTAGAGAAGCAGAAGATAGAGAGGTTGGAATGCAAAAAAACAGCTAGAAATAGATCTCCTGCAAAGCAATTAAATTCAACTTTTAAAAAACTAATTTGAAAAGCACAGACTAATATCTATGTTAAAGGTAAATAAAGAATAACAAAGGATTGATGAAATCCCATACCACAGACAACTGCCATAAAAGCAGAGGTCACCAACTAGCTGCCCCTGGGCAGTATGAAGTACAAGTATCTTTCAAACCACATAGAGTTTAGCAATTTTTTAATTACTTTCCCCAATTTAGAAGATTTTATACTAAAACTAGAGGCCTGTTGCACAAATTCGTGCATGGGTGGGGTCCTGATGGTGGTAGGGGGAGCCAGGACATGATTGGCCCTCCAGGCAGGCTGTCAGATGCCCTTACCAGCCAGGGATCCAGATCTATCCTGCTGACATTCACACTGGTTGTCGTAGCTACCTGGTGGCCACTTTTATATTGTTTCTTCCTTGCAGAGCATCTAGGGAAGGGAAGCGACCATGGTGCCTGAGGCCAACTTTCAGGAGGCCGGTGGTGCTAGTCTTTTGGTGCCTGGCCCATTCTCTGGAGATTGGACCTGCAGGACTACGGAGGAAGTGAGTGGCTGTTGCTGGGCTGGAGGGCCACCGGGATGGGTTGGTCAGCTGAGCGGGAGCACACTGACCACCAGGGGCAGCTCCTGCGTTGAGCATCTGCTCCCTGCTGGTCAGTGCGTATCATAGCGACAGGTCGTTCTGGTCATTCCCGTCATTCGGTTGGTAGGTCACTTAGGCTTTTATATATATAGATGTGGATTTCCAGCTTCTCTTGAAAAAAATCAATATCTGACAGCACTAACATCACATTTTCACAAAGCAAGTTTGAAGGGATTGGAAAACTGGCTGCCCTTTTTGGACAGGATGTACACTTTCAAGTTTGCCATAGTTGCTACTCACCCTATTCTCCTTGAGGTTATGCCTTAGGATCTGTGGAGGTTGCAACTATGGGACGTTACCTGAAAATATGCTCCGTGAAAGATAAACTATATGAGGGAATCTTGAAGCAAGGTTATGGACTTGTGAAATGGAACTTACACAGCCCAGATCAAAAATTAATATACAAATATTAAGGATGTTTTCTCAGCAGAAGTAGTGGCAGTGTAATCATCACAATAGCTAGTATCTATTGAGTTCTTAAAATAAGGCAAGCCCAGCTGGTGCACTCAGTGGTTGAGCCTTGACCTATGAACAAGGAAGTCATGGTTCAATTCCTGGTCAAGGCACATGTCTGGGTTGTGGGCTCCATCCCCAGTAGGAGCCATGCAGGAGGCAATCAATGATTCTCTCTCATCATTGATATTTCTATCTCTCTCCCCACAGACAGCAAACAGCGGTGGCAGTGGTGGGAGATGGAGCCACCACCCAGCTCCCAGGTGCTGAAGGAGAAAGGGCAAATAGCAATATTAAAATATTTATTTTAATTATTTTCCTTTCAATGTGCACAAATCCATGCACCGAGCCACTAGTATAATAATAATCACGCAGATATATGTATGACATGTACATATAATGTATAGTAGAGTACAGGCATATCTCAGAGATACTGCAAATTCTGCTTCAGACCACCATAATAAAGTGTCAAAATATAGTGAGTTGTACTCTTTTTGTTGGTGGAGGGTCTTGCCTTTTGTTGGTAAAAAGCAAAATGCCTATAATGTGCATAAAATGAAGCACAACAAAACGAGGTATGCCTGCATACTATATGTATAAAGTTCATCTACATTGACACATATATTACATACACAATATAATATTTCTATATATGCAAACATATCTATATATTTCATGTGCATAAACCATATGCATGCATGGTTATGTTTAAACAATTTGAATTTGCTGATATTAACTTCAAAAATGGTTATTGTATAGGGTTCAAATTTATACAATTTAATTTGGAATGGAGAAAATGTTTTCCCCCTACTCCCAATCTTTACTTCATGTAGAAGGATTTTCTAACCCCTCCTGATCTCTCTTTGCCCGTCTCCACTCCCACCCCCCACCACACACACACACACACACACACACACACTCACTGTCCTGTGTGATACTATGGTAACTTGTTTATTTAGTGCATTTGGAAGGAGAAACTGGCCCATGAGCCCTGCTCTTTCATTCCCTCATTCTTGCAACACACACGTTCTGTGTTGCTCTTCCGAGCTGTAAACCTATGGGAAGTTTAAATCTATCCATGGCTTACATAGTCTGACATTTGTCTAGAGGTAATAAAAGTAATAATTCCTTCTTCATCTGCTTGATTCCTATCTTTCCATTCATTTCAAACAAGGTACCTAACATTTGTTTTATTAGGAATGAACACGATTTTATGCCTGAGAATAATAGGGGAAGGAATGGTTTTTAATGGATAAATCAAAGGAGTCCTCTTTAAACAAGTGACAAGTGACGTTTAAACTGGGAAGGAAAGGCTACTGGGAGTCAGCTGCATGTGCTGTGTGTGTGGGGGGAGGGGGGGGTGAATAGAGATATATTCCAGGCAAAGAAGAGCATTTGTAAAGATCATTTGTTTTGGAGGAACTGAAAGAAAGTCTATCAGCTGGGTAGTGAATAGAATAGAACAAGATTAAGCTGGAGGGACAGGCAGGTACATTATGTAAGGCCTTATAGGCCGTTCTGAGGTTTGGGGATTTTATCAGAAGGGAATGGGAAGTCATCAAAGGGACTAAAGCAGAGAAGAACATAACTATTTTCTTATCTTATATAGTCTTCAAAAAAACTCTTGATGGAAGGCATTATTATTAGTATGCCTATATATCAACTGAATAACTTAAGATGCAGAGAGGTTAAATTGCAAATGTTACTACTTGATGGAACATATATATGATGCCAGGGATCATCCTTTTAATCACTCTCTGTTGTACCTGTCCGAAAGATTCTACAGTCTAATCAGTAAAAATTTCAGGGCATGTGCATTTGTAGACTATGACTTACAAATAATAGATATGACTAACTCCCCGTTTTTTGAGTGATTTATAAAAATTATCTGGTATTTGTCATTTGATACCTCTATGTTTAGGAAATAAATGGACAACAAAGTCAATTCATCATTCCAGTTTCTACTGTAGAATTCCAATATTAGGGGAAATTTAACTATGAAGTACCTCTTTTGTGTTATGTAAACAAATTCAATAATTTTCCCCTAAAGCAGGTAATTAAAATAGATGCAGCGGTTCTCAACCTGTGGGTCGCGACCCCTGAAAATACATCCTGCATATCAGATATTTACATTATGATTCATAACAGTAGCAAAATTACAGTTATGAAATAGCAACAAAAATAATTTTATGGTTGGGGGTCACCACAACATGAGGAACTGTATTAAAGGGTCGCGGCATTAGGAAGGTTGAGAACCACCGGAAGGGGAATAGAAGATAAGAATATCCCAGCACTTGGTGAAAAAGTTTCAGTAGATTTTGAGAATGAAGATACTAACCAAGTTAATCTCTCTCTATCTAAGAATTACAGAAATGGACACATGATTTAAAAGTTCAGTCATCATTGACTTCAGGTCGTTTGTACATTGTACTAGTAACTTCTATGCCATCAATGTCTGTTCTTACTTTAGAGAAAAACAAAGTTCCATATAGCCTGTCTCTGTCTGGAAAGATAGTATTCTCCATTTTTTTAAAACACATTTTTAGAAAAGATATCCATCTGCCATTTGATCATTTCCTATGTGTAAAATATGACATACCACCTCAGTAACGCTGCACAGCAGGTGCACAGCCCTTCAAAGACCCAACTCTCAAGTTTGCATTTCCTTCTCTCCACATGGCTTCTGAAGCATCCTGTGTAATGGTTTGATATTTTTTCCTGTGGAAACTCTTACCCACAAAACTTCACCTTCAATCTGGGTTAGCCATCTGAATACACGGTGTCTGCTTGCACATTTTGCAAGCGTATTAAGGAGACCGTGGCAGTCATGCTTGACTGAACTTTCCTTTCTCTCACTTGTAAAGGAACTGCTGCTCGTGCATTCATTCAGCCACGAATGCTTGGCGTTTTCATTACAGTTACTAGGCCACTAAAAAAGGAGGGTGTTTTTTTTTTCTTCATTTATTTCCAAAAAGAAAAGAAAACAGCACTGAAATCTATCACTTTTCTTTATGCCCTGGGTGTGGACAATTTTTACTAAAGCAGTCATAATAATAAAAAACACGCACCAATTTAACTCATGAGATTATCTTTATAAAGTGCAGAGTGCACTTTCAAATAAGAAGCAAGACATTCATACAATCATTAGATTGGTAAATGTCTTATTCAGCCAGCTGGGACATATGTAATACTGTCAACAAATAAAGAAAAATAAAACCATAATAACCACAGAGATATAAATTATAGCACTAGGGAATATAGTTAATAATATTGTAATAACTATGTATGGAGCCAGGTGGGTATTTGCAAGAGCAGGAGACCTCTCTGTAAACCACTATGCTGTACATCTGCAACTAATACAGGATCATATTGAATGCAAACTATAATTGAAAAAAAATTTAATAGCAAAAACAAAACCCACTAACTCAAAAAGATATCTGCTCCCGGTTTCATTGGCCAAGACATGGAAAGAACCTAAGTATCTGCCAATAAATAAATGGATAAAGAAAATAAATAAAAAAAGAACTTTAGTCTTTCTTCCATTGTTCCTTCCAAACTGTGCTTTTGAACTTAACTCTTCTTCTGCCCCTGAATGAAATATAGGGTGGGCCCATAGATTTTCTGTTCTGTGTCAATGACAAGAAAAATCTAAATTATATGACAAAAATGTCCAAAATGATTTAGCAAGACAGTCTAAATCCAGTACAGTCCATTCAATATATAATGTGCTGTCCTCAGTCACCAACCCCTTTCCTACAAGCCTGCTTCAGGTCAGGAAGCCTTCCTGGGGGTAGTGAGTGGAATCAGAGAGAACTTTCTTCTCTCACCTACTCACCTCTTCCCTCATTCACTATATCAGATCCCTCCCTCAAGGGTGTGTTCATTGGGAAATAGATATCCAGAGGAAAGGTAGTCTCTTAACTAGTGCATGCAGCTGTAATTTTCTAGCTCTTTCTCTCCTAGTTCTCCCCAACTCTGTCTCCACTATCCCCCAAAAACCACTGTTGGAGTCTACCTGTTGATTTAGATGCTCCTGAGATGCTTCGAATACTTCCTCTCAGCCAGATTTTGACGCCCCTCCTCAGCCCCCTTTTGAGTATATTAAGTTGCTTTCTTTCAACAAATTGCATGCCTACCCCGACTTCTCACATACACTCCACAGCCTTCACCAAGGGTCAAGATACACTGCCGTCATTATTACAGATGTACTAACTGTTGTCTACCTTTCTTCACAGCTGCCCCTCAAGCTGCTTTACATACTACATCTAACATGATTAATATATTGAATAACAGCCTAGGGCAGTGGTTCTCAACCTATGGTCGCGACCCTTTTGGCGGTCGAACAACCCTTTCACAGGGGTCACCTAAGACCATCCTGCATATCAGATATTTACATTACGATTCATAACAGTAGCAACATTACAGTTATGAAGTAGCAATGAAAATAATTTTATGGTTGGGTCACAACATGAGGAACTGTATTTAAAGGGCCAGAAGGTTGAGAACCACTGGCCTAGGGCTAAGTATATCATTTGGTAGATACAGATTATCAAAAGAATGTGTCACTACATCCACCAAGCTGGAGCCATTCATGTTTGTAGGAGTGCCTGCATGTGTGGATGGTCATATTTATTAAATGCTTGTTACTAATATACAAGCTCAGCACATAAACTATCTCCCTCCATCCCCAAGCAACTCTATTAATTAGATTCTGTTATTAGTCTCACTTAATAGATGAGGATACTTAGAGGTTTAAGAGTTTAAGTAACTTGCCCAAGGCCACATACCTTGTAAATGGTATACAGTATCTGGAATTCAAGCTTAGTACCACTATCAGAGGTATAGGCCGACTTCACCATAATTACAACATCAGGCCACCTCTCCTTTAACCGAAGTATTATTAGTATAAGTAGTGACTGCAGTTAGGCTACTTAACTGGATTCTTGCATCCTTAGCCAAAGGTTTACCCAGATAACAAACTGTAATGCAGCTTTCATCTCTGTGTTATTGATAAAAATCTTTCATTGAGCAAGGCGTGTCCCAGGTATAGGCCTGTACAAGACTGTAATCTTCCTATTAAACAATAAAAGACAATAACAGGACCCAAGTCTGCAGAGTCATCCATCCACTCCCTCAAATATCATCTCGTATATTGTATCAAGAGTACAATCAACAATGTTCTGATTCAACTTTCTTCTTACAGTTAATGAAATTTATAGTTTATTTAGTTATGATTTCTAGGAGTCTAGCTATTCATTTTGAATTTTAGCTTACAGGTTCCTTGTGGCATCTTTGAGTACTGAAAATAATCTTATTACTTATAATAGTTTGTGAGGAAAAAAATGGGTTCAGTCAATAACATTAGCAGGTGGGTCATCCACAAGCCATATTGGTATCATTGTGAATTCAGAGCAGATGGATTTGCTTAATGGACAAGACAGCACTTCAAAGTCTTGGAAAAAAAAAAAAAGTTCTTGGCTAGTAGGCCAACAGGGACCTCAGTGGCAAGAATCAAGGAAGAAGAGAAAGCCAAGATTCAGGCCTGAGGATAGGCCCTGGGGATGGTCATTATTTTAATACATAGTGTCTAACGGGGTTTAAGGAAGAAGGGACAGATCCAATAAAGCCTTTGACTAACAGTTAAACCTGATGGGATGGTTATGCCAACAGAGAATCCATATGACCATTCAGCTCTCCAATGGCCATGCTTAAGCCAACCATAAAATTAGCATTTCAAAACTAGGCTTTCATATTAGGTCCACATAATGCTTTATAAAAAGCAAACACTACTTGATCAAGTAAGTTCTGAAAAATTCTTCAATTAATACTCTCTCCTAGAGATTTATGGAATATTTATCATATTAAAGTTTTCACAGGAGTCCTGCAGAAAAAAATCCAATGGCCATGCTTAAGCCAACCATAAAATTAGCATTTCAAAACTAGGCTTTCATATTAGGTCCACATAATGCTTTATAAAAAGCAAACACTACTTGATCAAGTAAGTTCTGAAAAATTCTTCAATTAATACTCTCTCCTAGAGATTTATGGAATATTTATCATATTAAAGTTTTCACAGGAGTCCTGCAGAAAACACACACACACACACACACACACCAAAAATATGTTGAACCTTGTTTAATTTAGCATCCCCTAGATTTATTTGATAAGGAAATCATCTTTTTGTGCAACACATTTAGTTTACTGAACCACACTTTCAGAAGAGCTGATCCAGCGTAATTGGGGAACCCCAGATCCTAAAAATCAGTCCTTCAAAGAAGATGAATAACTATAGCTTCTTACAACAAGGCTATTGAGAATGTTTTGATGGGCATGGTTTAAGGACATAATCTTTAAAATGTTGCCAGCATGCAGTATTCTGTTCAAATTTCATAGACATCAAGCTGGATATAGGACTGGAAAACTCAAATGAGAATTATAGAACCTCAGCGATATGAGCAGCAATAGATCAGTCCACCTCTTCATGGAAAAGTGAAAGAAGATGCCTCTCTGGGTAAAGGTAAGATTTTACTTAAAAATAAGTTCTGAATATAATCCAACCCATAGCATAAAAATAGTAAATATCATAAAGTTCCATATCATAAAAAAATTTAACCTAGAAAATTTGTGAATTTCTGATTTTAAAAAAATTGTGATATAAACCCTAAAAGATCTTACTAAAGTATCCTTCCAATAAATAACTAGTTTAACTAGCTTGGTTACATGATTTCCAAAGAAACTATTGAAATTGTTATTTGCCAAAAATCCTGAAGTTGCCATTTCATTTACCCATATCTTATGGGCTAGAACTTAAACAAATGGCTACACCTAGCTTTATGGGTGGCTGAGAAATGAAATCGTTATCCTGTGCAATCATATGCTCAGTTAAAATCCCAGGGTTCTAGTACTAAAAGAATGAGGGGCGAATGTCCTTTAAGGAAAACTAGCAGTTTTGTATCTGAGTCATGGCTATAGGCTAGTTAGAGATTCCTACCAAAAATAGTGTTTTAGATTTAGAATGTTTATATTAGCTAATTTTTTTCTGCTAGAAATTGAATAGTTGGGTTATTTGGCTGGAATGGTATGTGAAGTCTGAGTCAACAAAAGTTTCTTTCTTCATAAGGATGGGAATATATTGATCTTTCTAATGAAAGATACAACTAACTCTCCAAAATTATTATAACGTCATTGGAAATCATTGGTCAACCTAGAGATAAAAAACGCATGCTGTGCCTGGCCAGCGTGGCTCAGTAGTTGAGCACTGGCCTCTGAACCAGGAGGTCAGTTTGATTCCGGGTCAGGGCACATGCCCAGGTTGTGAGCTGAATCCCCAGTGTGGGGTGTGCAGTTGGCAGCCAATTGGTAACTCTCATCATTGATGTTTCTTTTCTCTCTCCTCCTTTCCTCTCTGAAATCAATAAAAATATATTTTAAAAAATACTTGCTGTGTCTCTGTGATGCTGTTAAGATGTAGATTGAATAAAAGCATAAAGGATCAACATTGAGCTCATGCAGTTGAGTCCATGAATGATACATGTCCACAAAGGTCAAGGATTAATCACTAAAGCTATTAACAGTGTCATTTATTTCTACTGGGTTAAATGGATCATAAATAAGAAAACTACACATGAATAGGTATTACTCACCAATTAAAAGTCACATCATAGGCAGTAAAGAATATTTATCCTAATTGAATACACTGTGAAAACCATTGAGCTATCTATGAGATTAACTTGGAGAACACAAGAGAGAAAAATCTACAAGAGAGCAATCCATTCCAAAATCCATAAGGACAGAACACATCAAACAATTCTATAGAAATGTCTATTGGGACCCATTTTCCTCTGCAAAACAATATGAAAAATCTATGGAATCACACAAAAATTATTGAAAATATCACAAGTAAATAACCCAATGTTTGAGAACTATTTTTCACATTTTGCTAGTTTTAACTAATAAACACTAATATATAGTGTTATCACAATGACAGAAATAAGTCTGGTTTTAATGGCTTCCACTATATAGACTTCTGACTTCTTTTAAATTTCTGTATTTTCATTTCCCTTTCTTTTCTTTTTTACCTTTTCAAATATTTGCCTAAGTATTGACTTTTATTGAGAAGAGTACTACAAATATCTACACCTCACTTTTGTTAGTACTTTATAGCTTTCATATGAAAATTTCATTTACTTCTTGAAACTAATGCATATTAATTCAAGGTACTATGTGTTATTAGAGATCTCTAAAGTTCAATACATTCTTTAATTTTCTCTTGTTTAACTAGTGAAATTCACAGGTTCTGATTTATGATCTTTTTAATTTATGGGAGTTTTTCTTGTACTCTGGAGCCTCCAAAGCACTAAGTGTAACTACCACATCTTTTCCAATAACTTCTTTGAACCCTCAAATACAATTTCAAGGAAAGTAAGCTTTGAGTCTCCTAGAAGATCATGTACACACATTAATATTCTTCAACAAATAAAGGAATTTATTCTTTATTCAATGTTATAAAACTTGGGAGAAATTTATATATTGAATCCTAAGAATCATGGGCCATGTAAATATTTTTTTACATTTATAGTGATGGTCTCAGCTTAAAACTTGGGCATTTTTATGTTTGGATTTAGGTCAATCTGGGCACACCTGGAGGTCCTATGCTAGCAGCCTTGAAAATATATTTATAGCAGATGACTCCTTTGTTCAAATGAAATCTTCAAAGGAAATGAAAATAAAACAGATGAAATTGATGATGATCTGGTGGAATCAGGGCAGGCATGGGGGTGGGATCTCTTCACCTCTGTGGGATCATGGGTAACTCTAAGTACTTCATTCTATCAGTGACACAGGTTGCCCTGCAGCTCCGCCCTGTGACTTAGACCTCTGCCCTGGAATAGGACTTGTAATAAACTAAGTCTAAAAGCGAAAGCTGTTGCCTCCTTGTCTAAAAGATACTGAGCGCCCAACACAAAATTCATATGCAAAGTACCTCAAAGAAAAGCTCTGGAAAGTAGAGGTTATATCATGATGGATTTTTTTGGAGCAAGAAGAGGGCACAGTAGGTTGAGCAGCAGAATGAGGAGCAGGTCTGTATTTGGACTTCCAGGCAAGATCTCACCTTTGATGCCTATTAGCAGAACCTGGGTTTTATAGCTTTCAAGGCCTTGGCAACAGATGTCACGAGGAATCAGGAAGAAGAAAAACTGCAGATGCCCCCTGGTAGCTGATAGGATGTTTCTTGAAGCCATGTAAGACATACCTTAGAATCACTCATCAATAATTGAGAGGAAGAAGGAGGCAGGGCAGATCTCAATCCCCTTTTATTTGTTATAAGTCATATAACAGTGAGAATATCAAACCAGGTTTTTCAAGAAAACGGATTTCACATTGAGTGTTTCCACAAAGAGGATTTTAATATATGAAATGGTGACCCAGTTGTGGAAGGCCCTGAGAGAATAAAGGGAACACTGGAATAAACCCAGAGCTAAAAAGAATAAACAATGACTTCCCCAAGGGCTGTGCGAACAAAATGGAAAAATGGAATTTACTAGAGTAGCAACTTAGAGGAGGGGCCTACAGAACTGAGGCTCAGACTTTTGATCACGGTCCCACCTGGCTGGTGCTGGTTTCTCTAAGGCATCTTGTGAGACTTGTTATGGAAATGCCAAAAGGAGTGGGAACAATCACTCTAGGGGTTAATTGCATTGCTCAGCAGAACTGAGAGGGAAAAAAAAAACAAGACCGAGAAGGAAGGTCATTTCTGCTCTTCCTCCCCCTTATAAACGCCTCCAGTGACTCCCACAGGCAGAACCAGATAAGATGTCAGCTGGCAGAGCTGTATCATGCAGAAGCTTATAGAAAAAGAGATTGGGGGCTGAGGCACAGTAGATACACAGAGCAAACACAGGAAAGACCTGTGTGGTGTGACTGCTATTTTGGCCCTACTAGAGGCCCGATGCACAAAATTTGTGCAAGGGGGCTCGGCCCTTGCAGCCCTGGCTTTGTCTGGAAGGTTGTCCGGAAGGTCATTCAGCTGTTCAGTCTAATTAGCATAGCTCTGGAAAGTAGAGGTTATATCATGATGGATTTTTTTGGAGCAAGAAGAGGGCACAGTAGGTTGAGCAGCAGAATGAGGAGCAGGTCTGTATTTGGACTTCCAGGCAAGATCTCACCTTTGATGCCTATTAGCAGAACCTGGGTTTTATAGCTTTCAAGGCCTTGGCAACAGATGTCACGAGGAATCAGGAAGAAGAAAAACTGCAGATGCCCCCTGGTAGCTGATAGGATGTTTCTTGAAGCCATGTAAGACATACCTTAGAATCACTCATCAATAATTGAGAGGAAGAAGGAGGCAGGGCAGATCTCAATCCCCTTTTATTTGTTATAAGTCATATAACAGTGAGAATATCAAACCAGGTTTTTCAGGAAAACAGATTTCACATTGAGTGTTTCCACAAAGAGGATTTTAATATATGAAATGGTGACCCAGTTGTGGAAGGCCCTGAGAGAATAAAGGGAACACTGGAATACACCCAGAGCTAAAAAGAATAAACAATGACTTCCCCAAGGGCTGTGCGAACAAAATGGAAAAATGGAATTTACTAGAGTAGCAACTTAGAGGAGGGGCCTACAGAACTGAGGCTCAGACTTTTGATCGCGGTCCCACCTGGCTGGTGCTGGTTTCTCTAAGGCATCTTGTGAGACTTGTTATGGAAATGCCAAAAGGAGTGGGAACAATCACTCTAGGGGTTAATTGCATTGCTCAGCAGAACTGAGAGGGAAAAAAAAAACAAGACCGAGAAGGAAGGTCATTTCTGCTCTTCCTCCCCCTTATAAACGCCTCCAGTGACTCCCACAGGCAGAACCAGATAAGATGTCAGCTGGCAGAGCTGTAACATGCAGAAGCTTATAGAAAAAGAGATTGGGGGCTGAGGCACAGTAGATACACAGAGCAAACACAGGAAAGACCTGTGTGGTGTGACTGCTATTTTGGCCCTACTAGAGGCCCGATGCACAAAATTTGTGCAAGGGGGCTCGGCCCTTGCAGCCCTGGCTTTGTCTGGAAGGTTGTCCGGAAGGTCATTCAGCTGTTCAGTCTAATTAGCATATTAGCTCTTTATTATATAGGATTTTTTTTCTCCCAGCAGAAGAGCCCGGCCAGCATGGCTCAGTGGTTGACACAGTTCAATTCCCAGACAGGGCACATGCCTGGGTTTCCATCTTGATCCTCAGTATGGGGTGTGCAGGAAGCAGCCGAACGACGATTTTCTCTCATCATTGATGTTTCCATCTCTCTCTCCCTTTCCCTTCCTCTCTGAACTCAATAAAAATATAGTGGTAAGGGAAAAAAAGCAGACGAAAGATAAATGTCTTGTAATATTACTCTCATAAAAATGTTTGCTATAACATGAGAAAGCCATTGTTTTGGAAAGATATTTTTAACACTTATTTTTATATATTGACATAATAATATTAAATGACTCCATTCAGCATCTTGAAAGTATATTTTGCAGCTGATTTTAGGCACATTAGAAATTATTTAATATTAGAGGCTTGGCTGATAATGCCTGCTCTGAAAAGTTTCTTCACTAAAATGCTTTGCCCTGCTTTCTAGGACACAAAATTCTGGGTTCTCAGCCAGGTACATTTGAACTTATTTAATTTTTATTTGATGAAATTTTGGACTCACATCACACATTGTATAACAGTAGGATGAACTCTTGTACAGGAAAACTATAGTGACGTACTTTAATGTCCAGTCAAATTTTCTTCTTGCATATTTAGTAATAAAACAAATATTAAATACTAAATTGGATTGTGCTTACTTTAACCCAAAGTGCATATTATTGGACTTTAAAGCCTAACTGCACAGATCTCAATCCCTAAGCTAGGTCTAAATTGCCCATTCATTCAATAAATGTTTATTACACTGTTATTCTATCAGTCAGCTTCAGGCAGGGGAGGAGAGTCACCATCTGTTCTGGCAAAAGGGATTTATTATAGAAAGTAGACTTTGCAACTGTGGGAGGAGCCAGCAAAGTGAAAGTCTAAAAGGAAGAGTTTAGAGTAAGCATGTCAAACTCAAAGGCTAACACAGGCCAAATAAGTGGGGCATGCTGCCGGCGGGCCATGAGTTTGACATGCTTGGTTTAAAGCAGTGGTTCTCAACCTTCCTAATGCCGCGACCCTTTAATACAGTTCCTCATGTTGTGATGACCCCCTGATTTCATTGTTACAAATTGAACATAATTAAAGCATAGTGATTAATCACAAAAACAATATGTAACTATATATGTGTTTTCCGATGGTCATAGGCAACCCCTGTGAAAGGGTCGTTCGACCCCCAAAGGGGTCGCGACCCACAGGTTGAGAACCACTGCCCAAATGGGTCACGACCCACAGGTTGAGAACCCCTGGTTTAGAGGATCAGACATGTTAGCAAGCAGCTACTCTGAGATGCCCACTACATCCATTTACTAAATTAAGTATCATAAAAGGGGATCCCAAGTAGAGCTACAAAGAGTTGTTCTTTCTGTGAAGACCCACTCTCTGGGACCACGGCGAAGCACCCAGGAGTGTACATGAGGCCTCTGTTGATCATCAGGGCCAGCAGGCTGGGAGAAGACCTACCAGCTGAGCAAAGGAGAACTAAGACATGCAGAACCCAGTGATCACCACTTCATCTGTCCATCATCTATTCTGGCTGCAAAACAACTTTCAGAGAGTGATGTCTGCCACGTTACTTCCTGTTGTCAAACTTTTTGAAATTCTTCTTTTGACGAGCTCAATAGTAAAGAGATCATATAGGTGAGGGGATGCTGGGAAACAGTTCTCAGTTTAACCAAGATGACGTAATAGTCCATCACAGCCTGTCTGCGCAAAAACCAAGTAATCTTGTGTAAAATGGGCATAATAATAATAATAATGGGGTAATTGTGAAGATGAAATGACATAATGTGTGTAAAGATTTTAAGTGTTTACAACATGGTAAACACTCAAAAATGGTTTTTATCATTACATATTAAATAGATTAACAAAAATGGAAAGTACTCTGCTCAAGGTAAATTAAGACCATAATATGTACAAGGTAAATTAAAGTGGTTATAAGAATGTGTCTTGCCCTGGCCAGGTGGCTCAATTGCTAGGAGTATTATCCTGCACAACAAAAAGTTTTGGGTTCAATTCCCAGACAGGGTACATACCTAGGTTTCAGGTTCAATCCTTGGTCAGAGTAGAGCACCTACAGGAAGCAACCAATCGATCTTTCTCTCTCACATTGATGTTTATCTCTCTCCCTGCCTCTCTAAGATCAATAAAAACATGTGCTCAGGTGAGGATTAAAAAAAAAAAAGGAATGTGTCTCTGAGGTCTCTGACTGTCTGACTGCTGAGAGTGTAACTAACTAATGTCCCAGTTGCTAAGCTCTGGAACCCACCACCTCAATGTGTTAGGGCCGCACCTTCCCATTGGCTGCTAGCAAGTGACTGGGTATGGCAGTGATACTAAGGCAGGTCAGCTTCTGGGAGACCTGGGATTCCTGTAGCAGTGGAGACTTTGGATTAAGACCTCCCAAATGGAAATGCTAAATTTTCCTTAGAACAGCAAGGTCCATCTAAAATCTCTCCTTCTCTTTTCCCTTTTTCTTTCCTTCCTTCCTTCCTTCCTTCCTTCCTTCCTTCCTTCCTTCCTTCCTTCCTTCCTTCCTTCTTTCCATCCTTCCTTCCTTCCTTCTTTCCTTTTCTCTTTCTCTCTTCTTCACTCAAAGTCTCAAGCCTCTTCCAATTCCCTCCTCTATATAAAGAAGAGAAGGGAAGAAAGGAACCATTTTCCTCCCCTACAGAAAGAAATAATATTTACGTGAGTTGTGAACTGTTTAACAGTTCCAATTCAGGCGAGTGTGTAAAGCTTACATGTAACTCTTTTACTTAAAAGAATAAATCTTTCCTTTTCACCCAAGTCAGGTGCTGGAGTTGGAATATGGAACTGATTGCTCGCAAATGTAGCTCTGCAGTGAAACCTCCTCACTGCAGCTAGTTCATCCTCGGTGTCCTCGATCATAAAACAAGGAGGCGGGATAAGGGGACCTAGGAATCATTTCCAGCTCTGGCATTGTATGTACCTTATAAACTTAAGCTTAATCAATTTCAACGTTTAAATATCTAATTATCACAAAAGAACACAAACAGGAATGACAAAAAAGAGGTGGCATTGGCTAGAGGAAGTTTCCAAACACATCTGTTTACAAAGACACGGTCAGGAAATGGATTCTAGTGAAGCATTTCCTCTCAAATTTAATTTGAATGTTATATCACATAATGAGCCTTTTGAAATTTCCAGAATTCAAAATTCCATCCAGTAATCTGACCTCATGAAAATGGATCCTCAACCAGTCAAAAGAACTAATTCATTATAGGGGGAAAAAACGATCCTATAAATATCTACAATTTCTTAGTCATTATAGTAGTTTTGTGCAACTATAACCAACTTAAACCATTTATTTTAGTGAATAGTGAATAAAACAGACACAATATTTGACAACAATGGGGAATAGTCTTGGTAACTCTGTGAAATAGAGCAGTTTGCTTTGCTTCAAGCCTAACTGTTAATAATTACTTTACTCTAACAGTCAAGATAAACAAAACAATCAGATCTAAAAGCATTTGGTTTTAACTTTGTTGTGAAATATCAGATAATCTTTACACGCTGCAACATGTTGAGAACAGCTCTTTTACCTGTAGCATTAATATAAATACCAAACAAAAATATAGAATACATTCAGATTACATAGCATTTAGAGATTGTTTACTTATGTCTGTCTGCACTAGGTGGCTAGCTAGCCTCTCCTGGTAGGCGAAACTACACTAACAGGGTCAGTCGCCCACTTTAATACCCAGCTCCATGAGGAATGGGACTTGTGTCCTGTGCTTAAAGGGCACCTGACACACAGTAGATGCCTAGCAAACAGTCGTAATGAATGAATGTAAGTTATCTCGATCAGTTTAGGGCTTAAAATTGAAATGATTACTGCTCACCAAAATGGATGGATTTCATTTCTTCACAACACATGGAACAAATTTTAGAATGTATGTGTAAATATGTATGTATATTCAGACGCCCCTTACATTTCCAGTATAGGACACAACTGTTTGAGGTGGTTGCTATTGTTTTCTTCTAAACATTGAACATGAACTCTCTACTTGTGGAAAATCCCTTGAGTCTGATCTGACAAAGTGTTATAAGCTCGATTTTATCATGGTATTGAGGCTTTCCAAAGGATATATCTTTCAAAACCTCAAAGGAAACTATATTTTATGTAGCAGATGCAATCAGCTACAGCACAAAACAGCACTTTCCTCAAGGCTTTAACTCTCAATTTTCAGCTGACAGGGGCTAGAAATAATTACCGGCTATTGCATGCTTCCATTGGTTTGCTATTTTTGTGTCCCTGAACATCATTTGAGAGTAAACATGGGGGGTGGGGGGGAGTCATATTGGCAATTAACATAGAATAGTAGTAAAAATCCCAGGATATCCTAGAGAGGAAGCAGGTGTGAGCAAACTATTTCTTTTAGTGTTTCATATATTGTAGGTTAGGAAACACACACACACACACACACATACACACACACAAACAATGCTTACATTTTTATTCAAACTCACATCCATGAAGTTTTCTCTGAGCCAACCAAATTTAAGTATATATCAGCTTGAGAGAGTCAAGGATTGAGCACAAAAATGTCATTGTTAAAAAATAAATTGGTATATAACCTAGAGGTCTTTTTTTTTTTAAGTTCAAGATGTTGGCTGCTTTACAATTCTTGTCCCCACGGCAACAGGATGTGCTTGGTATAACTAGAAGATGCAGCATCCCTGGGGATGGTTTCACCATTTAGCTCTCCTGGCTGCCACACTCATGGTTCACCTGCTGTTTTCTGCAAATCGGGGACTTTCCAACAGGTTTGAAGTTGCACTTGAGGATGTCTAAAGTTATTTATATTTAACATCTACCACTCCATTTGCCTGCCTGTGCTACTTGCTGTCTCTTCCCTTTGCCTTTCTTGTCTAATCTACAGCACTCTCTCTTTAAAAACCCTGTTTAACACATGGCTAATTGGCTCTTTTCATATAAACTTTTGGTTTCCTATGATCATCACTAAATTTAATGTTTAGTCACTCCAACTACATTTTTTAGATCCACAAGGACCCAATACTATTTCTTTTAAGCTATTTACATATTAGGACAGTGCTTAGCACACAATAAACCCAAACATACATTGCCTGGTCAGCAAATGTTTCACATCAGGGCCCATCTCTGGAATTTGTATGTGCACGGGTCAGTTGTCCTCACTTTATCTAGCAGAGATTTGGTGATAAAAATTGGCCTTCACTTGAGTAGGTTATTGCAGATGATGTGATCTTGCTGTTTGGTCTAGTCATGGTTCACAGGTGACATTGATTAAAGTTGTCCCCAAATGGCCCAACCAGCATGCCTCAGTGGTTGAGTGTCGACCTATGAACCAGGAGATCATGGTTCAATTCCTGGTCAGGGCACATGCCTGGGTTGTGGGATCAATCCCCAGTGGAAGGTGTGCAGGAGACAGCCAATCAATGATTCTCTCTCATCATGGATGCTTCTATCTCTCTCTCCCTCTCCTTTCCTCTCTGAAATCAATTAAAATATATTTTAAAGTTGTCTCCAAATGAGTTGCAATATCTATTATTGGCCCAATTCTCACAGCTATGCTGTAGGAAGGATATCATGGTTATCATGTTGAAAAAGCAGTGCACAGAGGCTGAAGCTGTATCCACATAGCAAAATTTCTCAAGAATCCACGGCCTTCTTATGTTCTGCTTCTTTGTTTATTTTGTATGATACAAAAGGGCATTGCCAGAGCTGCTGAATTAAGTAATGGCTGAAAATATCAGTCTCCAAGGTCATGCAAACACACTGCTATTTCCTTTTTTGTAAAAAAAGAAAATAAGGACTTCAACTGTAAAAATCCTCAAAACACTTCCATTTACTCACAAATAGCCATTCTGTGGATCACCTCTTCTTCTCAAAGCATATAGAAAATGTTTCCTTGTTTTTTTAATTCCTAGCATGTCCTCTGCTGTCCATCCTTGAAGTACTCCACTTTCTGAGTTCTTAAGAATGTTGGCATTGTTTTCCACGCATTAAGTTTAGAGCTTGTTGAAATGAGAACAAACAACCTACAAGAAAATATTTGAGAGCCGGGTACTTTAAAAAAATCTAGAATTTCTTAATGAGACTATTTTGAATATGTGAAAAATTCTTATTTAAAATCTTATAGCTTATCACACAAGGTAAACTCCTTACACTTCTACTTATTAAATTAGTAATTATCAACTCTTTTACTACTGTAAGCTATCATTAAAATTTTGAAGCTTTAGTGAATGAAATCGTGGTTTTTAAGAGTTCCCAAACAGGACTCAGTTCTTCCCATGGATGAATATATTACTTCTCTTGTACATTTGAAACAAGAGAAGTCCTCTGGTATTGGACATTCTGGCCTGTTTCTCCTTCTTAGGATATAAATAAGGCATTGAGGGAATGAACTCCTTCAAAACACAAGGTAGCCACTTCCCATGCAGAGATGCAGACTAACTGTACCGTCCTGTCTACTCAAATGAATCCATAGGGCATCTTTACTGAAATGCAATTAAGTCATTCATCCCTAAGCACCTAGTTTTGTTTTTCAGGAGTGATCTTAGACTTCAGAAAAATACAAACCAATTTAAGATTAAGGAGGGATTACAACCATGTATTTATAGCAAAAGGCGGTATGAGGGGTGGGGTGGGGAGGATAAATTGGACTCTACTATATAATCTAGTATTTTCTTACTTTCACCCCCACATGGACAAAATGGCTTAGAGCATCCACAATCTATTTGGATTTTTGCTTTTAAAACAAAACTAATGTTCTTAAGCAATAACAATAAACATATATCAAAGAAGTGTAGGCCTGATTTTCACAGCTTTCGCAGTTCCTTTGTAGGTAGCAGCCAAGAGTTAAAAAGGATCCCCGTCTTGTGTTAGATAATACCACAGAGTATTTCTAACTTCAGCTTTAGCTTCCGTCTACTCGCTAGACCTATTTAAATTTTCTAACCTGTTTAATGAGCTCCCAAAATAAACGTATATTATAAAGAAAAACCGAAGCACACTCACTCATTACAGAGAAATGACACAGAGAAGGGCATCTATGCAGTATGTGACCTAAATAACCCAAAGCAGGTTTAATTCAGTATGGGAACCAGGGATTACATTGGCGCTGTTATCTGGGTCCACCAGCAACTGTAACAGCATTTTTAAAAGGTGGCACATTCTTGGATCACCTGTGCCCTAACAATAATTGAGTCCTTCATGAGAATAGAAATTAACTCATTCACATTCTCACTCTTATCACAAAGAGTTAAAAAAAATCAAATGAGGTTCCCTTACCATTTTATAGGTAATTCTGAATTAAGAAATGGACCAGTAAAAAAAATCATGCATTTCTGATAGTGCCCAATATAACAGAAAGAGAAAAATGTTCCCAATGATATCACTTCACTTGCAGGGTTAACACGTAGGCTTAGCGGCACCTGGAAAGACATCACACAGAAGCTCCGATTTTACCATTACAGATTCATAAAGAAATTCCAGTCATGTTGGTGAGGAAACGCACAGACCTGCCAAGACTCTGGTGCAAATGGGTTTATCCAAAGGACTTTTGGCAGGTGATTCAAGAAAGCAGGAGAGAAAGAACAACACGGAAGATATGCTGAAAGGGAGGGATGGGTGGAAAACAAGGCCAGAAAGACGCCAGTGATCATTTCACAATGAAAATGCTTGCCCCGGGCCACCTTCGGCTGGTCCTCCCACCCATTCCCACTCACCGAGATCCTAGGATGGCCCTGAATGGGGTGATGAGAGCACTGAAGAGGGAAAGTAAAGCAAAAAACAAAGATGGCTAGTATTTTTTTCTGATATCGAATATGGTTAATATCTGGTTAATAAGTAATTTGAGACAGCAGTTGGTAAGTGTAAGATCAAATGTGGCAAGATAACCATCTAAGGGGGGAAGAAAGTTGTGATTCTGAGGAACTTAATACTTTATTTATAATGAATTTTATTTCTGAGAAACAAAGACATTTGAGGATTCAACGTGCACAATATTGTTCTTCTAGTAATGATGGACAAGGGGGGCGGTTTAAGAGGGGGACCTCAGCCCGTCCAAATTTAGTGGGAAACCTTCAATTATTTCTGAAAAGCCTCCAGTTGGGCATCCCTCAGCATCCTTTTCCACTTCAAAAAAGTTTCCATGATGTTAAGGGTATAGTTTATGCAGAAGACTTTGTGTCTTTCAGATTTATTTTTGCAGTGTGAGGAATAAGACTTCTGATGACAACTCCACCTTCAAAGAGAGGCATCCTTGTATAATAAGTCTAGCCATAAGGTTGCTAAGAGATGTGATAGTGTGTAGGTAGAACAGACATTCTATGGAGGAGAGATCTAGAATATAGTTGTGTATTTCACTGGATTTCCTGCCCCGAGGGAAGGAAGGAACCTAGCCATGAACTTGGAGGAATACCTAGTGTCAGAACATATTACACCCTTTCTTTTTCTTCTTTTAAAAAACTATTTCTTCTTTATTTTTGACGGAACTATTTCTCAAATCTCTGACCATGCCCTGGTAGAAGTCAAGCATGAGGAAGGTATAGACACATCTTCTAAATACTGGGGTGTCATGTAGGAGTGCACCTGGCACACCCTCACTTAAAAAATCTGTCTCAGAAAGTCTGGCAGAGCAGAAAACTGTCTAGTTTTCATTTCACACTAAAATTTACTTCATTGCTTTTAAATCATAGGCCCATGACTGTATAATGAGTCATAATCTCTACAAACACAATGACTCAATAGAGAAGTGTTGCAAAACCTTTACCCAAAATACTGATATTCATTTCAGAGGCCATTAATGCCGTTTTAAAAAGGAGCGTGTGCTATCCAATTAATGAAATACTCCTCATTACTTTTCTTTAAATTTTTTAAAATTTTATTTATTGATTTGAGAGAAGAAGACAGACAGAGAGAGAAACATCAATTTGTCGTTCCACTTATTTAAGCATTCATTGGTTGATTTTTGTTTTGTTTTGTTGTTTTAATTTTTAAAAAATATTTTTATTGATTTAAGAGAGGAAGGGAGAGGAAGAGAGAGATAGAAACATCAATGATGAGAGGGAATCATTGATTGGCTGCCTCCTGCACATAGGATCAAGCCCACAACCCAGGCATGTGCCCTTGACCAGAATCGAACCTGGGACCCTTGAGTCCACAGGCCGATGCTCTATCCACTGGACCAAACCGGCTAGAGCAATTGGTTGATTTTTGTATGTGTCCTGACTGGAGATTGAACCGGCAACCTTGGTGTATTGGAACAACACTCTAGCCAACTGAGCTACCCGGCCAGGGCCTACTTTTCAGTTCTATCACAGTTCCTGACCCCCTGAACAGCCATGCTCTTTCCATAGTAACTGCAAACTTGCCAATAAGAACTTCCACTACTAAAGTCCAAGGTACAACAAAACATCTCAAAAATAAATTCTCACTGCCATTGACTGGTAAAGATTCAAGAATGTACTTAAACTCAATAGAATTAAACTATCTCTGCAAATTTGTCTGCTTTAGTTTTCAAATCTGAGGACGTCGTCTGAATCAACTTTACCACCACTTCTCATCAACACATGAAAATAACAAAAATAAAAGACATTTCAAATCTATAATTAAACTGCTCCATCACCATTTTTGTTGGCATAAGTTGCTGTTTTTAAAATGAGTTTTTGGTTGTTTTAATTTACATGAAAATCAATAACATGGAGTTAGTTGCTTGTGTGGACCTTATTTAGAGCTCACTTTTTAAAATGTGTTTTTTAAAAAAGGCATTTGTGACTTTTATGAGACAATTGAAAATTTGAACCTTGCCTAAGTATTTGACATGAAGAAATTTTTTAAATTATGTTTTTAGGAGAACAGTATGTTGATTTTTTAAAAAGAACATGTGGATTGTTTATTACATTTCATTATTGTCTTAATCATCAAACATTTGTTGACCTTCCAATTATTTTATACTGGGCCATGGCCAGGTGGTAATTATTCCACCTCTGCTTGAAGATCATGCCCAGCCCATTGACTACTTATAATTTAAGTTCATTCTTGTACACTTGCCACTGAATTCCAAGCATTTCAAATGCTAAATTACTCTTTATAAAGTTAACAGAGTATGTGTTAGCTGTTCTTGAGTAACCCACATGAGGTGAATATGCTATGTCAATTTTAATCTCATTGTCAAGGGATCTGTAGTGAATGTAACCTTTGGCCATAGTTCTTTTTTAATATGTGCATTTAGCTTGTTTCAAAGTAATACATGTTTAGTGCTTTTAAAGAACCAAAATTTGACAACTCTGAGAAAAGCAATAGATACTTGGTCCTTATCCTCCTCCCAACCCAAGAACCCAAGTATCTGTCAGTGACCTCTAGCCAATGACCATAGGAACACACCTGTAATTGAACAGGATGGGCTTATCACTCATTTCAGTGAGGAAATGATAAACTTAAACCATGGGAAGCTGTGGGGCATCTCAGTTAAAGAGTGTTAAATGTATCATAGCATTGGGCTTTGGTTGTGTAATTTTGGGAAAGTTTCCTGCTCTGGATTGGATGCTGTTTAAAAGTGAGGACAATTCCATGACTGAGTATCTCAATAAATTATAAGTGGGCAGGGCAGACTTGAAAGATGCTAAAGCTACATGCAGCAGGAAGCAGCCCTCACCCATGTAACTGGAAGAAGAAGATACGTTTGGTATTTTGTGGCCTGGACAGTGTTCATATCTTGTCTGTGTTTGGATATGATTATGGAGTGGTTTTCATTTTGCCTTGATCAATCATGGCCACTGAGTGACCTTGTCTGATGTTGATGTTCTGTGAAATTCTTCATGTTTGACAGGTGGACACCAAGGCCTAGCAGATAGCTCTGGACTAGTTCCTAGAGGTCAGGAGTGGCTTTCCTTTCTCCCACATCTTTCTACATCTTATGCCCAGCCCATTGACTACTTATAATTTAAGTTCATTCTTGTACACTTGCCACTGAATTCCAAGCATTTCAAATGCTAAATTACTCTTTATAAAGTTAACAGAGTATGTGTTAGCTGTTCTTGAGTAACCCACATGAGGTGAATATGCTATGTCAATTTTAATCTCATTGTCAAGGGATCTGTAGTGAATGTAACCTTTGGCCATAGTTCTTTTTTAATATGTGCATTTAGCTTGTTTCAAAGTAATACATGTTTAGTGCTTTTAAAGAACCAAAATTTGACAACTCTGAGAAAAGCAATAGATACTTGGTCCTTATCCTCCTCCCAACCCAAGTACCCAAGTATCTGTCAGTGACCTCCAGCCAATGACCATAGGAACACACCTGTCATTGAACAGGATGGGCTTATCATTCCTTTCAGTGAGGTAATGATAAACTTAAACCATGGGAAGCTGTGAGGCATCTCAGTTAAAGAGCGTTAAATGTATTATAGGATTGGGCTTTGATTGTGTAATTTTGGGAGAGTTTCCTGCTCTGGATTGGATGCTGTTTAAAAGTGGGGACAATTACATGAGTGAATATCTCAATAAATTGTAAGTGGGCAGGGCAGACTAGAAAGATGCTAAAGCTACATGCAGCAGGAAGCAGCCCTCACCCATGTAACTGGAAGAAGAAGATATGTTTGGTATTTTGTGGCTTGGACAATGTTCATATCTTGTCTGTGTTTGGATATGATTATGGAGTGGTTTTCATTTTGCCTTGATCAATCATGGCCACTGAGTGACCTTGTCTGATGTTGATGTTCTGTGAAATTCTTCATGTTTGACAGGTGGACACCAAGGCCTAGCACAATGGTTCTCAACCTTCTGGCCCTTTAAATAGAGTTCCTCATGTTGTGACCAACCATAAAATTATTTTCGTTGCTATTTCATAACTGTAATGTTGCTACTCTTATGAATCATAATGTAAATATCCGATATGCAAGATGGTCTTAGGCGACCCCTGTGAAAGGGTCGTTCGACCGCCAAAGGGGTCGCGACCCACAGGTTGAGAACCGCTGGCCTAGCAGATAGCTCTGGACTAGTTCCTAGAGGTCAGGAGTGGCTTTCCTTTCTCCCACATCTTTCTACAGAAGCAACAGCATTTAATTTTTTAGCAGTTTCGTCTGGCACTTACTTCCAGATTCCTAAATACTAGTTTCTCCTTGTCAGGAGTGGCTTTCCTTTCTCCCACATCTTTCTACATCTTTTTAGCAGTTTCGTCTGGCACTTACTTCCAGATTCTTAAATACTAGTTTCTCCTCATTTTTAATTATTTGACTTCCTACTGTAGAAATAAGCCTTTTTGATCTCATACCCATACTACTATACTCATTCTCCACATACACGCCCCTGCACCCAGCCAAAGGCCACAGGTCCTGGTAATGGACTTATGTCACCAGTTTTAGTTAAAGTAATTATAAATATTTTTGTTATTATGGCTATGTAAATATTATGCATAGCAAGGGTAGTATACTATGATCATAGATCCCCTCTCAAAGCATCCCCTTTCCTTTGAATTTAGTTGATCAGTTGTCTCATTTTATTGCATTTGCTCAGTTATCAATAATTCTTCCCAGAAATCTCCAATGGAATTGCAAATGTTCTATTAAAATGGTTAAACATCAGGTAGCTCTCCAGCCCTCCTGGGATGCTCAGGTGGCTGTTATAACCTGGACTAGAGCTCTTGAGGCCCGTGACATTATTGTCACCTACGACTTCATTTTAGGCATCTGCGTTATGTCTCTCCTTTGCTGGATTTTCTATTCCCTGACTTTTTTTCTTCTGTTACTCTGTTGCTTTTATTAGAGTATATCCCTTAATGGCTTTTCAAGAAAAGACACACAGGAGGCCAATTTTTTGATATGCATACCTGAAAACGCCCCCCCCCCTCACATCAGTTGAATGAGACTTTGGGGGAGTCAGAATTCTAAATTCAAAAGAGCTTTCCCTCAAAATATTGAAGTCACAACTCTATTTATTTCTAGGTCTCAGTGGTTGTTGTTGAGACAGCAAATGCCTACTCATTAAATGTGACCTTTTTTCCCTTTTGGGGGGCTATGAGGACCTTTGTTCTTGGTATTTTGAATACTCATGATACTATGACCAGTTGTACTGTTGTTTGTTTGTTTGTTTGCATGTACTGTTCTGGGCCTATTAGTCTGAGATTTCAGGTGCTTCTATTCTGGGAAACTTTGTAATACTATTTCTTTTATTCTGTTCTCTCTCTCTAGGACTCATATAAGTTGACTGCCTGCATCGAACCATTAATATTTTTAACCTCCGCCGAAACCGGTTTGGCTCAGTGGATAGAGCGTTGGCCTGTGGACTGAAAGGTCCCAGGTTCGATTCCGGCCAAGGGCATGTACCTTGGTTGTGGGCACATCCCCAGTAGGAGGTGTGCAGGAGGCAGCTGAGTGATGTTTCTCTCTCATCGATGTTTCTAACTCTCTATCTCTCTCCCTTTCTCTCTGTAAAAAATCAATAAAATATATTTAAAAAAATTTTTTTTAACCTCCTTTTTTCCCTATCATCTCTTTGTCTTTTTGTTTGACCTTCCGGGAGAACTCCTCAACTGCTTCTTCATACCCTTACACCAGTTTAAAAAAAATGTATGTTATCATATTTTAATTTCAATGTAATCTTTCTTATTGTCTGAAAGCTCCCTTTTTTAGAAAATTGTTTCTTATTTTGTGGGCACATTAACCTCTCTTGTCCCAGACTCTAAGAATGTCAATTATAGATTTATATGATATTTTCTACTCTTCTTTGTGTTGCCTCTATTTTTTTCAAGTCCTTTATTTATGTTTCTTTAATCTCTAGCATTATGTTAAAGTCTTTCTCAAATGCCTGCCCTCCTTGACTGTTATCTTATACTTGAAAGTGAGGTATTGGAAGTTCATATATTTAGATTGGGCTTATGACTAGGTGCTTTGTTGTTGATATCTGGCAGGAGCAGGGCGGGCTCTTTCGGGTGGGGGATGGGGGAGGGACACTAAAAGTTTCATTGCTGATAGGGTTTTTCTTTTCCTGTGTTGAGTTATTCCACTCATCTTCTGCCTGACAGAATAAACAAGCAACTATCCAACTTACTTGAATTTGGTCTCTATTCATTTTGCTTTTAATATAAAAAAGAACAGTTGTCTTTTCAACTACCTAACGTATTATATATTCAAGACTGCATACTAATTCCTTTAATGTTAGTGGAAGAACAGAATTCTTAGTTTAAAAAAAAAGTATAAGAAAGGATTAAAGGTCATACTAACTAATAGCCAGGGTTAAGGTGTTAATCAAATGTTAAATCTATCAGGATAAATTTTTACAAACAACTTCTGTGGGTGTCACAAATGTTGCCTGCAAGTGTCAGTTCTTTCTGTGGTTAGTGACATCAGTTGATTGAAAAACAAGATGCAGGAGCATACAGATGCCTGTTTTAACAAGTAGAGGCAGCGTGGCTTGTGGAAGGTCTCACTTTGCAAATGTTACATGTTCTTGGGAAGCCAGACAGAGAACAAGTTTAGACTTGAGAAGAATGAATGTCAATGAGGCTAAGGAGAAATATTTTGGGATTTTTTTTCCTTGCCCTGAGAAAGAATTTTTTCTACATAACAAAAGAGGAAAAAATGTCCAGTGATTTAGCATTTTATTATAAGTTTTATTCAATGCTTAAAATGATCTCCAATGGTCTCTTCCACTTCCAGGGAATCATTCGCCACCCAATCACTAATGATAGTCAAGTAGGCCAATATTCTGACTTTTCTTCTAATTTTCTAACACATTCCAAAAAATTTTCCTGAGTTATCTCAAATTCAACAAATCCAAAATTAATCAAATTGTCTAGATACTAAGCCTCTTTTTTCTAAATTCCTTACTTTAATTATTTGTTTTACCATCTGTTCAGTCACCTAAACTAAAAATTGTAGTCATAGTCCACTACCAGCACCGTTCTTGCACCAGCAACCAATAACTGTTTCTCAAATAAATGAAAAGGATGGATTTTCAATGCTTTCTATTCATCTCCCTCTCACCAGTGGGTCAGCAAGTTCTATTCATTTTGCTTCAAATCCCCTCTCAAAGCATCCCCTACCCTGGCCTGCACTGTTGCTGGTCTAATATAACCCTTAACGCTCTTAACTCTTAACCACCTAACCATTTGCATCCCTCCAGCAAAGGTTTGATCATATTTTAACTTGGTTCAAGAATATTTAGTTTCTCTTTTTTTATCTGCAAAACAAAATTCCAACTTCTCCTGAGTCCCCACAATTAGTACACTCCGCTCTTGCCACATCCCTGACTCCTTGACTGAACCCTCCTCTAGGGCCACTTTCCCCTATTTGACCACACTGTCATTTCATGCTCCGATGTCTTCAATCATATTTCCTATGCTGGAGCGTTTCTTCCCTCCCTTGTCTGGCATGCTCACATCCCGATCATCCTTTAGCTCCTAATTCAAACACCTCCCAGGCTTCTAATCAGAACTCATGCTTTACTCCTCAAAGCTTTTATGGCTCTGTTTATTCATACTTCTGCTCTAGCTTTCAACACAGCCTAAGCTGTATTTTAATAATTTGTTCATGTGTCTGCCTCTCTCCAAAGTTCTAACAAGCCCTATTCCCAGCGACTAGATACAGTAAATGATATAGAAAGTTTTCAGAACTGGCATTGAATTAAAGCCATGTATACATTTATTATTGAGAGTCACACATATTTCAGGAGTTAAAAAGAAAATTGAACCAGAAAGTCTTTTGTATTGAAAGAGGATGAAAAGTATTAAAACAATGTGATTCATGATGTGATATGGACTCATATTATGACTGAATCAGGTCACTTAAAAATCCGATTTCTCCTAGAGAATCCTAGCCACCACTCCTAGCCACCACTCCTCATACTGCTCCTTCCCTTTTCTTTCGGGCTCTTCCCACCACACGCAGCTTGGGTAGGACTTAGACCTGTGGCATTCATTCTTGTTCTTTAGGCACTAGGTTTGAGTTTCCCCATCTTGCGTTCCAGGTGTCCTGAGTGTAGTTCTAAGAACTCCAGTGCCTCAGATGAGATAACACAATGCCCGTGGGAGGAAGCATTCCAGCTCCCTTTGGAGAGCTTTTATTTCCTTCCAGTGCCTCTGAGAAGGGAGCCTTCTGGAATGCAGGGCCCTCTCCCTAGGTGATGTGTCCTCCCTGCTTAGAGAAGGGGGATTGGAAAGGAGGAAGCAGGGTGCTCTGGATTCCTCTGCAAATCCCCATGTCTCTCCGCCTCCACCCCCCTGTATCATCACATACAATGCACCAACTTTGGGGCCATCGTGGTGAGAACTTGCAGAATCTGAATTTTAATACATTAAACATGGTGAAGACTCCTTGTTAGTTCAGAGACAGCCACTTTGCAGGTTGGCTTTATTTTAGTGAGGGGGTTATTTTATCCACTTAGAGGGAAATTATCAGAGTAAAGAAGCCAAGTATCTCTACCTCGAACTGATAGCAAACGTGCATATAAGAAAGTACTAATTACACTTATCTATGCAATGGTAATATAGACTCTGCCCCAGCAAAGGAATATTTTTTTAAATTACTCATTATTAAAAAATTATAAATATATGCTAATTAGAATTGTAAAGACCCATGTGTAATCTTTTCCAGGTTCAACAATGATTAACTTACAGCCAGTCTTATTTCATCTATGTGCCACCCCCACGCTCCCAGATTATGTTAAAGAAATTCAAACACCATATTATTTCACTCGTAAGTATTTTTAAGTATCACCTAGGAATCTTATTAGCAGTATTGTTCAAACAAGGTACCTTTATAATAAACTTCTCATCTTTCCACAGAATCTGTATTTTGTTCCCTTGAACCTTGAAGTCTATGGGCACTGAAGTGTAAAACTTACATGGAGGATGGGGTTGTGTGAGCTAGCGCCATCCCCGTGATTAATCTATTCTGTACACAATGGCACCCAGGGTGCGGAACGCCCCTCCTTTGGTCACCTAGTAACTTCACACTGGTCAACAAGAAGCTGAATAAACTATTATGTTTCGAGAAAGTGCTTGGCTAGCTGACTTGGATCACCTCCTAGATTTTAGGAGAAATAACCATTGCCAAGTTTGAATTTGCTAAACCTTTAGGCTTTGCTGGCAGGAAAGAAGCATTCCCCTCTTGGAGCATATAATGGATACAGAAGGTATGGGCTCCGGTAAACTCGGCCAAATATTGAAGCAGATTTGGAGACAGAACCTGATGCTGAAGCAGGCACTCCTGGGCCATGACCACGGTGAAGGGGCTGGTGGGGCCACGTGGACAGCCACAGTGGTCTTTCTGGGTCAAGAGCTCAGTGGGGCCCTTCAGCAGCTCTTGGAGCACACGGCAGGCACACTGCGCTCCACCTGCCAACAGCTGTGTGTCCTGCTTGACAAAGAGAATCAATGTACCTGGAGACAAGGCAAGTATTTATTTTATTCGTTATTTCTGTAAGAAATATTGGTTGGGTAGCCACTCTGAAAGGGATTAAGGGGCATACAAGGAAGGCTAAGATAGAGTCTCTGTCCACAAGGGACACACAACGTAATAGGGGTAGTAAGACTAGACAACCCCCAAAATGCAAGGAAAAATGAGGCCAGTTCCATTAGAAACATACAAATAAAATGTGTTAAGGCTACAGAAGCAGGTGAGGTCCCATTTTTAGAGCGAGGATTTGGGAATTTCGCTAAAGAAATGGTATATTTAAACTGAAGCCTAAGAAACAGAAACTGGGAATCTTGAAGGAGCATTCCAGGGAGCCCTTGCCACTTTGGCTCAGTGAATAGAGCATCAGCCTGTGGACCGAGGGTTTGATTCCAGTCAGGGGCACATATCTCTGTTACAGGCTCCTCCTGGGCCCAGGCTCTGATCAGGGCGTGCGCAGGGTGCAACCAATCAATGGTTCTCTCACAGCAATGTTTCTCTCTGTCTTTCCCTCTCTCTTCCACTCTCTCTCTCTCTCTCAAAAAAAAAATCAATGGAAAAATATTCTCAGGTGAAGATTAAAAAATAAATACAAATTTTTAAAAAGTACATCATTTTAAGTTAAAAAAAAGAAAGAAAGAGCATTCCAGGCAGAGATATTATCAGCAGGATCCAAGACTTAGAAGTAAAAAAATATAGGCTTACTTTGAGGCAGAACAAGCCATTTTTCTACATTGGAATGTGATATTCTATTTTTAGACTTATTTGAGTTTGAACCTTTAGTGAAAAAAATTGGAAAGGCTAGGGTGATCTGGGTTATGACATTGGATTTCCCCCTGCCCCTTTGTGTTCAGATTCTTGGGAATAGGCCCAGTTATGGATGCTGAGAAGTATAGTACAGCAGGAATGATGAATATGACCTCAGATAACAATTACTCTAGATTAGAAGACGGAGGCATCATGAAATCCAATGCTAAATCATATAGTGTCAAGGCAAGTGGGCAGGTCTTATCACTCAGGAATCTAGGGCCAATAATGTTCAGTCTGAAGGGCAATGGTGGGCATCTGAAAAAATATATCCAAAGATAACTGACCCAGAGACTATCAGCTGGAACTCAGAGCCAGGACTCAAATCTCTGCAGAGAACTCAATGTGCTCCTAGGCAACATATTAAGTTGAATTGTTATTCATAGAAAATGATAAGGCTCAGCTATCAGAACAGATATTCAAAATGAACACGTGATCTCAGCTACAAGACAAAAAACCAGTTGTCAGAACTGGATCCCAAAGTTAAGTCCAGACTAGTAAAAGGATGATTTATCTTTGATTCTAAAAACACGGAGCTATGGGGTCTTACATATCAGATTCCATACTTCAGAATTGAATTCTGAAGACTGGAGAGTTACTAAGACTGCCAGAAGGCGTCAGGTGAGCCCGCTATGAGGAGAGGAGAAATGAAAAGGAAAATGTTAAGAAATGGGGATCCATGATGAGGGTATACACTAGAGTGAGGAGGCTTGACTTTCTTTAATGGCGTTTTAATAGCCACTGCAGCTTCCAATCAGAGAATCAGTATAATTAGAGCTATCCTTTGAAAGACTAATTTGAAAATTGCCAAGGACCACAAGCTCAGCAGGAGAAATAGTGTCAACCTAATCCAATTCTCATCACAGCAAACAAAATACTCAATATAGCATCCACACCCACAGAAATAATGTTGCAATGGTATACCTCTACCCAAGTCTCATCTAGAGTGTTCGCTAAATTTTAGGCAAATAATTATAAATGGATAATTGATGGGCTATAGTACATTCAAAGGAGAAAGAGTAAGTCTCAAAATCTTACCTAATAAGGCATGGCTAAGGGAGATATTGACCTCAATTGAACAGTCTATGGGGAGGTTAGAATATATGTCCTCCAATATTCAAAGAATTTTCGCAACAAAAAGGATTTGATTTACTACTAGATTAAAAGCAATTTGTCCCCCATTCCTAGATGTGTTAAGAGAATGACAGTCATACAAATGACTTCTCCCTCAGGAGGGAGATTGGCTTAATGCCCAGTAGGGGCCTTGGTAGGGTTTCTAAGGTTATCTTGCCATAACTCATTACATGTCAGGGGAGAAACATAATTTGGTTTCGTTTTGCATTTCTTTTTATGTGTCTCTCTGTGTGTATGTGTGCGTAGAAATCATTACTTTCATAGACTGCCTCACGAAAATAAATGAATATTTGGGGAGCACTGCTACACTTCTAAAGGAAGAAAGAAAGCAGATGTGTCATTTATGCGGCGTGCGTGAGGAATGTACTCCACTGCAGACAATGTCTGCCATTCAGGATATCAAAGCAACAGACATTGCTGCAAGAGGGGAACAAAATGTCATAGAAACAGCCACTGTTCCTCCCACAAGTGGGGAGGAAAGTCATGACACGCACCAGGACAGATTAAAGAAAAGTAAAACACACATGAGTTTGGAACCAGCGGAAAAAGGAAACAATACATCAGTGAATGGAGATGTCACAGGGCAAGAAGAGTCTCAGAACGAAATGTTCCCAGATAATGCAGAAAATGGAGATTATAAACAAATGACACACGTGACTGCTGAAGACACGAATGGCAGCAGGGAAGAGACACATGACATCATCCAGACAACAGAAAGAGAAATTCAAGAGAGCTCAGAAAACCAAAGAGAAGAGACTACCACAGCCCCAATAACATGCGATATGGCCAATAAATGCACGAATGGTCTTCTTCCCAATGATTCAAAGAGTCTAAAGCAAAAAGATAACATAATGGAAAAGGAGTAAGTAAATGTAATCAATGGGAGAGATGCTTATCTATGCCTATTCATATGTGTTTCTGTAGTTAGCAGTCATAGCATGTATACATGAATAAAATTTTATATTTACATTTAATATTTCCAAAAGATATTGCAAATCAGTAATTCAGTTTAAATTACTTCTATAAAAATTTGTATGGCTGCTATTACTAATATTTCTTGTTTCTTATAGCTTTAGGAGACAAACATTAAATACTTTTTAAAGAAGGAAGAAATTGATGATATGAGAAAGTAGTTAAACTGTATCATTATCCAGAATGGGGACACTTTATAATCACTATTTTTTTCAATTATAATAAGAAAAAATTAGAAGGCTGCAAAGTGTTCAAAATTTGGGAGAGAATTTCCCAACCTCAGGTTTATTTTATTTACATTCCTCAGTAAATTCTCAGGTTTATTTTATCCTATCTAATAAAAGAGTAATATGCAAATTAACCATCACTCCGCTACAAAGATGGTGGCGCCCATAGCGGCTGGGCAGGACGCTGGCGGCATCACCCTGGCAATGTGAGCCCAGCAGGCAAGCGGGCACGCAGGCAGCATCCAGCGGGGCCTACTGGGGGGTCGCCGAGGCGACCTGCGAGCAGACAAGCGGGACCCGCAGGCAGCACCCAGCAGGGCCTGCTTGCCCATCCCCATGGTGTAGAGTAGGCAGGCCCTGCAGAAAGCAGAGAACCACAGGGAGTGGGCCCAAGCCATCAGTAGCACATCCCCTGAGGGCTCCTGAATTGGAGAGGGTACAGGTCGGGCTGAGGGACCTCCCCACCTGCCCTCCCAGGCCTCTAGTTTTTAAATAATCATGAATTCCGTGTCAGCAGAGCTCTAGGGGGATCAGGGAAGAGCTTTGGGAGGTTCTTAAACCTGAATGCATATTTTCATACCAATTAAATCTCCTTGGTCCAGAGCTTCCATAAAACTCTCAAAGAAACTGTGACTTCAAAAAGTGTATAAGACTGATCTTTTTTTGTGAAGTATCTCCCCAATACAAGTAGGTAATTACCCCTATTTGTTCAAATAAAATACTCACAAGCTATATTTTTTCAGCAAAAATAACACCCTTAGAAGGCAATGTGGAATATGAAAATAAAAATTAAAAAAAAATATCATTGGTTTGTGAGTCAGACAGACTTACATTTTATCTCCTGTTTTATTACAAACTACTTCTGTGACCCTGGGCAACGTGCTTCATTACTGAGCCCTCTTTGTAGGAAATTGTATCTATTTTCTGGGATAACTCAAATGAGAAAATCATGTGAAGGTCCTAGTCCCATGTTACTTTGCAGAGGTTCACGCTAAGCTAAATGTTAGTGTGTTCATTTATTTCACCTCAACAACCCTCACTTTCTCCCCCACATGACCAACCTTCACTTGTCCCCTCGCTGCCACCAGGTGTGATGCTCTTTCAGATGCAAGGTACCATTTCAGGACAACACCACAAATGAGTCGCAGGCAAGTCATTCTGCTCACTTTGACATTAGTCATCTCATTTATAAAATAAGAGGTTGAGCTAGTTTTGCTGTGAGGATGCTATAGGTCTAAAAAATCTAATAAATTCTATAGGTGTTCCAGAAGGACATTCAGTGCATGAAAGACCCCCATGGTTCTAAAGAATTAGCGCCCCCACAAAACAACTGTTGAAGTAGCTGCCCATTTCACTTGAGAAAAACATTAACACTTCAGGATCCTCACATTCAGAAATGACTCAAAGCAGCCGCTAATGAGTCATTGCTGCATTACACCTCTCACACGCCTTTAGGTGTTTTCTAGTGGCTGGTTTCCTCTTTGTGGCCTACAAACCAATTGTGCTTGGCTTGCATATTTAAGAAGATGACTACTCATTGCAATCTCTCAGGCTACAGAGGCCCACTTGACACATAAAAGATGAGTGTTATTTTAAAAAAACACCTACCACAGAATCTGTTGTGATTCCTCTCTGAATAGTTTCTTTTTTGGGGGAAAAAAGTCTATTTTTTCTAGTGTAGTTGTCCTCCTATATACAGACTGAAAGGAAAACAAAACTGGAACAAACCCATTGATTATTTTCGAGGCTGGACCTTATCTCTTTGACTAGGGTTAGGGTGAATGAAAGCACTTACAGGTTGCCTCACCTTACTTCATCTGGGGCACAGAAGAGAGTCATTCTTGGAGTCATTCTTCTTGAAGTCATTCTTGAAGGCTGGGTCATTGTATCCTACTAGACAATGTTTCTCATTTTCTGAATTACCATAATCACCACCATCAGAGAATACTTCTACATACCAATGGGCTGGGTAATTTTCTTCTACTTCTATGGGTTCAGAAATATAAATACAAATAAATAACCCTCTCTGCAATTTCAACATATATTTTTAGATGTCTATGTTCAAGTACATTATAAAATTTAAGTTACTAATAACTGAAAAATAGTTAAGACCTGGTAATTCTAAAACTGATTATTTTTAATTAAATTTATTGGGGTGACATTGGTCAACATGAGCATATAGGTTTCAGGTGTGGGTTTCTCTTAAACCTGATTATTAATGTTATATTTTATATAGCTCCTCTAATTTCTCTAAATATATTTCAATTTTATTTCATTTAATCTTTATACTATTGTGAATGAGATATTAGTTTCAGTATATAAGGCAGAAAAATCTCAGGACTTTAGAATGATTTGAGGAAATATGATATTATATTAGAAAGTTTGAGCTTTTGTGTTAAAGGTGAATGGATTAAATTATTGATTCTACAGCTTACCATCAGTGTAATCTTCAGAAAGTTAAAATTTTTAGACCTCACTTTCCTTATCTGTAAAACTAGAGGCCTGGTGCATGGATTCATGTATGGGTGGGGTCCCTCTTCCTGGCCAGCAATTGGGCCAGTTGGGCCGATGGGGGCCGGTTGGCCACAGGGAGGGACTGTGGGAGGTTGGCCAGCTGCGGGAAGTTGGCTGTGGGAGCACACTGATCACCAGGGGACAGCCCCTGCATTGAGCATCTGCCCCCTGGTGGTCAGTGCACATCATAGCTACTGGCTGGTTGTCCAGTTGTAAGGGTTGCTTAGGCTTTTATATATAGAGAGGGTGATGATATACCTACCTGACCTCATAGTATGAGGATTAAATGAAATAATGTATAGCCTAATACCTAGCCCATAGAAAAAGCTAAAAATTAGCAATTTTAATAGTAATTACTGATGTTTAAGGTCAAACATAGCAAGTGACTGATCTCAAATTTGAATTTGAGTCTATAAGACTCTAAAATATTTGGCAAAGGTGATGGTATAAAAGCAAGAGTAACACACATAGTTAAAACTTTCTGTCAAAATATGCTGTTGGATTGATTCTTTGAGGATTTTAAATATTCTATTTCTGTTTCTAATTACCTTGATTAGTCATAAATTCACAGCACGTTTGTACCTCTCTCAGTTTTTCTAAAAAATGGAATTAACATCATAAGTTGATCTAATATGTTTAGACAATTCCAATACCAGATATACATTTACTCCCCCCATAACTTAAGAAACTACTCAGGTGTTAGTATTTGGTTTATCAAGAAGCTTCAGCAATCTTCAGATTCATATTGGGACATGAACAAAACCGAGGGATGAATCAATCACTTAAATAATAACACCAATGAAAATAGTAACAATAATAATAAGTAATATATGTAATACTATGTTCTAAGTACAGATTAAAAATACTTTTATTGATTTTTAGAGAGAGAGAGGAAGGGAGAGGGGGAGAGAGAAAGAAACATCTATGTGAGAGTGAAAATTCGATCGGCTGCCTCCAGCACACCCCCCTACTGGGAATCGAAGGGCAACCTTTCGGTGCTTGGGATGATGCCCAACCAACTGAGCCACACTGGCCAGGGCTAGGCACAACTTTTTAATTACTTAACCTATAGTAGTTCATTTAATCTTCACAGCCTTCCTATGAAATCAGTTATTATTTTAATACCATGCTATAGTTGAGGAAACTGAGGCACAGAGAGTATATTGTTGAGTATATTGCCCAAGGTCACAGCATCAGTAAGTCAGAGAACTGGGATTCACAAAAGAAAATGTGACCCTGGAGCTCAGGCTCTTATATATGTACCCATAAAATACATAAATTAAATATCTGCAAAAACTATGTCCTTTTTCACCCCTGCAGGTATCTTGATATGCTGAGTGATGATAGGGACCCTCAAGTGTCTTGTTACATCACAGCGCCTTCATACCTTCTACAACATCTAGAATGCCGAATAATTAACAGCATGAGTTCTTTGATAGTGAGTGATAATGAAGAGTTGGTCAGCAATGTCATCACTATTGAGTGCTCAGATATGGAAATGAGAATTCCATTTCCAATATGCATTGCAATTCCATTTACCGCATGTTACAGGGGAAATTACAAAGACATCATGGTGAAAATGTCTGACATAAACCTTCAGTCAAGTTACCTAACCCCAAGTTCCCTGGACGGAATGAGAGGAAGTTACAAGGTTGGTAAAACATTGGCTACATCTACACTTGCTGTTTGATTCCTTCTCTAAATATTGCTTACACTACCAGATTGTGGTATAGATATAATTAATCATTAGTAACAAATGAAAGGACTCATAGACTTATTCTAGTGCATTCACTCTTTTTTTTGCCACAAAAAGCAGAAAGAACAGAAATTACACATGCTAGGAGTTAAAATTATAATTTTTTCATGGTACACTTTATTGTATAATTCTGAGCATCTCTAAAGTCACAAAGATCAAAGAACAGAAATTACTGGCCAAATTAAGGGATGGAGAACTTGGGTCTAGGACACAGCAAATGTTTTTACGTGGTTAACAAAACGAACACCATGGCTTAATTAACTTCATGTCTTTGTTAGACTAGCTTTAGAGTAACATTTTAAAAAAATATATTTTTATTGATTTCAGAAAGAAAGGGAAAGGGAGAGAGAGATAGAAATATTAATGATGAGAGAGAATCATTGATCGGCTGCCTCCTACATGCCCCACACTGGGAGTCAAGCCCGAAACCTGGGCATGTGCCCCTACCGGGAACCAAACTGTGACTTCCTGGTTCATAGGTCGACATTCAACCACTTAGCCATGCCAGCCGGGCTTTAGACTAACGTTTTCACTGTGATGGATCTCTGCAAAATTTAAGAATGTTAGAGTCCCCAGATGATAGTAGCTTTATTATTATCAGTCATGGGTTGGAAAATTATGTTAAAATGAACAACTGTGCATGTGTGTGTATGCTTTGAGATAATTTTTAGTCTATAAATTGTGTTTAGTTCATATATGAAAGACAGTATATGTGGTTGTTAGGATGTGGATTGTGAAAGATTCAAATGTGGTTCATATACTTTCTTGCTATGTGAACTTTGGTAAATTATGTAACCTTGCTATGACTCAATTTCTTCATCTGGAAAATGAACAAATAATAACATCTACCTCATAGGGTCATAAGGACAAAATGAAAAACTATTGTACACTTAAAAAGATAAAAGGAAGCCTAAAAACACATGCTAGCAGTTAAAAACGATCTTTTTTTCCCCCCCATAGTACACTTTACTGTATAATTCTATGGCCACAAATCCATACATTTTGAAGAAAGAATATTCACAATTACTAAACTTAGCATAGATTTGATGGGAACAAAAATTTAAGAAACTTCTGTGGGCCAGTGAACTTACTTTGAAACAATTTAAATATTTGTCTTTTTTTGCTTTATGTAAATTGTCATTATTTGAAGAGGAGGGCAGGGCATAAATGTGAAAACATTCCATATATACAAGAAATTCTTTATAACACATTTCTACTTTTTCTGGTTTGGTCTTTTCTGATTCACAAATAAGGATATACAGTTAAATATGAAAGCTAAGCCTGTTCTCATTATCTACTCCAACTTATGCAACTAATACATGTTATATTTAGTCTAGGAAGCCTGTAAGTATAACAGCTCTTGATTGGGGTTTTTTAATCTTGGCCATTCTGCCTGACATAGAAGCAAAAAGTGCTCAGGTACATGTGGTTTTCACAAAGTAGGTAAAAAAAAAATCAATAAAATATATTTTAAAAAATGAATAATCAAAGAGAGTGAGTGAGAGAGGGAGAGAGAGAGAGAGAGAGAGAGAGAGAGAGAGAGAGAGAGAGAACACCATTGCCTACTGGAAAAAAATAAAAGCATGTACTTTTCTCTTTAGAATATTCTAATAGTAGTTATCTCTATTTTTAGCTCAAGACAATTTAAACTCTGGATTCCTTCCAAATGTTTATGTGGTTCATTTGATATTTAAGAATTCTAACTCCAGAGTCAAATGAACTGCCATCAGAGCTCTGTTCATGACACTCCCTTGATCAACAACCCTTCCTGTTTCCTAGCATCTGCCAGATGTGCCTGAGATACAGGCCAACCACCACTGGTTCCCAGAACACTTTCTTACCTTTCACCATATTCCCTCCAGCCAATTAGGGACATTCATCATGCCCTGAATTTTCCCAGCGACGGAGTCATGCAGTGATATTGCAAAATATTTTCCTTAGTCAGTTTTCAAATGATAGAGTAGTTTGCATTGTGATTGTCCCTGAAATGTTTGTGTGTCTGCATGATTATCCACTCACACCAGGGCGGAGCCTGGCTGGTGCTCAGGAAAGCATGAATAGATCAAATTGCTTCTAAGTCTTCCTTCTCATTCTAAGCACTGGAGATTATATGAGTAGATAATTCTGTTTTCATTTATGTACAGTTCCTTTTATGTGATAAAAAAGGCTTGAAATTTAAATATCACTATATAAAAATGAAACACAAATGTCTCTCTTGGTAGTTAACTGCTCCTACTGCATGGAGGACAGAAGTAGAGAAAATGACTTTACTAAGAGATTGAGTTGTCAGAAGGAAGAATTTGCTGACGGTACAGGTGCTATCATGTGTACGGAAAGTACCCAATGAAATTTCAGTCCTAAAGCAGGGTTGAATCTTCTGGATAAAGGCCAATATTTAAAGTCCATTCTGGTGAACTTAAGGAGGATGGGATTCCAGAAGTAATTAATATTTGTTAAAAATACTGAATGTGACTGCTCATTGCACATATACATTTTCTCTTTGGGATTTATTTTAAATTAAAAAATAAACTGACATCTTCCCTTTTCTGTTATGTAGCTCAAAACTGAGAAATTTCTGGTTACCTATGGGCGAGTTGTGGGCGAGTACAGGGACAGCATGTAGATTGTTTTCACAGCCACAGAGCATGTAAGAACAGTGCTGTGCTAATGTCCTTGTCTTACTGTCCTTCAATCCACACAGGGGACCTGTGCTGAAGTGAAAGTTTACAAGTTGGGTATCTTCTCTGTCATGTCCTGTTTAAAGAAAGAGTCCTTCACAGTAACAAAGAAAGGCCTCACTCTCAAGCCAAGCATGGATTCGCGGATATCCCTGCATTACCCTCCGGGAGTTTTCAGCTCACCGGTGCTTGTGCAATTAAAGGTAAATATTAATAACTGGTGATTTCCTTCTTATAGATTGTGTGAGTCATCAAACCTGGTCCTAAAAGATGAAGAAGATCAAAATATTTAATAAAACAGTAAATGAATTCTTCTCTGATGTTTTTAACCACCTAACATACAGTGTTTTTAGTCATAAAATGAGATTTGGAGCATAACTGAATCTCACTGCAAAATGAATCTCCACTTTATTTGAAAGATTTTTTCTAGCTAGTTTTTGTATTGTTTTGTTTATGATGGTTATGAACAAAAATATATGTTGAGTATGATAGAATTGATGCCAGGCACTGGACATTCATATGATTCAAGATTTCCACCTCAGAAGCAAAAAAGAGGCTAGTCCATTAAAATATTTATGATTTTGAAAGTCTGGTTATAAGTAATTATAAAAAAGTCGTTCTTGGGAAGACTGTTTTAGACTGTTAAAGAATTCAATATATATAAAGGTGAGCAATGTTATATCAATGTATATTTTAGAACATGCATTTCCTCAGTTTTCCCTGTACTTCTGGCCTCAACTCTTTCCCAGGTGCTTCTGTTTCTCCCAGTTGTTACCACAAAAGGTAAGCAAAGAAGAAAAGTTTTAAATAAAAGATATTATGAATAATTAATTTTATAAAAAGTTTTCATAAACTTTGAAATTTTGGAATTATGCTAGCTATTTTTATTATTAGCTAAAGCAGTGTTTTCTTATGTGAGAGAAAACACTTAAGTAAATATAGTCTTGTGTTTCTAGTTTCTAAGGATCACTTGATCTAACAATAGTTTTAATTAGAAATTACGTAAAATGCTTATTGTGTTTTCTAGGTCATTTTGTTGCCTACAATGAAGAGTGTTTCTCAGTTATTTATAAAAAAGGACAGGGAAACTAGATTTCACAAAGACTTTGTAAAAAGGGACTAAATGTTGTGCTTTTTTATAAATTAATGCAGTATTGATTCAGCCAACAATGTATAGAGAAATATATTAAAACTACATTCCTTCAAAGTTTCAGAAAACTTGTTTATAAATATGCTGATACTTTACATCTTTTGCTAATTAAATATAGGAATATATATGTACACAAGGTGTCCCCCAAAATGTATACACACTTTGAATGATTATAAAGTGTTTATTAACATACTAGAGGCCTGGTGCATGAATTCGTGCATGGGTGGGGTCCTGCTGGCCCACCCCAATTGGGGCTGATCGGGCCGGGCTGGCCGGGCTGGAGGGCTGGAGGGGTCGTGGGCCGTTGGCCAGCCGGCCCCATCCCTGGTTGAACTCCCAGTCAAGGGGACAATTTACATATTAGCTTTTTTAATATAGGATAGTTCATTTTCAAAATTTAAAATTATCTTCAGAAATGAATAATTTTTTTTGTCAGTGCCTGTTTTCAAATTGATGAGCGTTCTGGTCCAGGCACTGCTGATAAAGTGAAGCAATGGAATCACAAACATCAGGAATCACTTTATTTGGTATTTGTGTGCCCTCAATTTGTGGGCTTTTGCTGGGTTTGTACCATAAACTTTACCTTTTATTTATCCCCATAAAAAAAAAGTCTAAGGGCACTTTAGGATAAATTTTCTTTGTTCAAAGCTTAGTCTGGCTTCACCCATTATTTCAAATCAGTTAAACCTGAAAAGGAGTGAAAATTGAGTTATCAGCTATTAAAGTGTGTATATATTTTTGGGGGGAAACCTATATATATATATTTGTTTGTTTATTTGTTTAGATCCAACCAGTTGACCCATCTCTGGTGACATATTTAAAAACACAGCAAGATACTTCCTACTCCGTACTATCCACCAGCCCTCTGATCCATGTGCAGCACCCATCCACACATCCTTTCCAGAAGCCAGTCATTGTATGCCTACCTTGTTCTTCACACCCTGATAAAAAAAATTTGGGGTCTGAGATAGATCATAATAGAAGAGTCATTACCACAACAAAAACGATGGTATCTTTATACTTCAACCGGTGAGTTAGATCCTCATATCTCTAACTGACTTGATGGTAAACAAAGAAACATAAATGCTTGAAAAATGTAATCAAATGTCTTGTATTTAAATATCAGCATTAAAATATTATGACATTTTAATCTATAATAATAAAAGCATAATATGCTAATTAGACCTGACAGCCAAATGACCTTCTGGACATCATTCCGGATGTCCTTCCAGACAAGCCACAGCGGTGGGGGCCAAGGTAGAGGCGGTTAGGGGAGATCAGGTAGGCAGGCAAGCAGTTAGGGGTAATCACGCAGGCAGGCAGAGGCAGTTAGGGGCGATCAGGAAAGGCAGGCAGAGTGGTTAGGGGCAATGAGGCAGGCAGGTGAGTGGTTAGGGGGGATGAGGCAGGAAGGCAGAGTGGTTAGGGGCAATGAGGCAGGCAGGTGAGTGGTTAGGGGGGATGAGGCAGGAAGGCAGAGTGGTTAGGGGCAATGAGGCAGGCAGGTGAGTGGTTAGGGGGGATGAGGCAGGAAGGCAGAGTGGTTAGGGGCAATGAGGCAGGCAGGTGAGTGGTTAGGGGGGATGAGGCAGGAAGGCAGAGTGGTTAGGGGCAATGAGGCAGGCAGGTGAGTGGTTAGGGGGGATGAGGCAGGAAGGCAGAGTGGTTAGGGGCAATGAGGCAGGCAGGTGAGTGGTTAGGGGGGATGAGGCAGGAAGGCAGAGTGGTTAGGGGCAATGAGGCAGGCAGGTGAGTGGTTAGGGGGGATGAGGCAGGAAGGCAGAGTGGTTAGGGGCAATGAGGCAGGCAGGTGAGTGGTTAGGGGGGATGAGGCAGGAAGGCAGAGTGGTTAGGGGCAATGAGGCAGGCAGGTGAGTGGTTAGGGGGGATGAGGCAGGAAGGCAGAGTGGTTAGGGGCAATGAGACAAGCAGGCAAGCAGTTAGGAGCCAGTAGTCCCAGATTGCGAGAGGGATGTCCGACTGCCGGTTTAGGCCCGATCCCACAGGGCAGTCGGACATCCCCTAAGGAGTCCCGGATTGTGAGAGGGTGCAGGCTGGGGTGAGGGACCCTCCCTCCTCCTCCCCCATGCATGAATTTCAGGCACTGGGCCTCTAGTATAGAAATAAAATGTGGATCCATAAAGGGTAATGATTTTATGCTGTAATGGGCCCAAAAGTATGCTATACGATACAAAACAGGCAAAATTAGTCCTGACTGTCAAAGAATTTGATATGGTTAATTACAAAGATGTGGTATGGTGATTTTAATTTCTGTATTTAGGAGTATTCTGTTAATATAGGGAAAAGATTAACTTGGCCTTTTCCAACAAATTAAATTTGAGTCTATATTTACCATATAGGTGGCTTCCTTCCCCTCCTGGTGTTTATAATTAAACAAAATCCCCACCAATAAGACAAATATGTATTGAGCTACCAGCCAGAAATAAAATTGCAAATGAAATGCTAACACTGAATAAGGTACACTGAATAACAGTACTCTTGATCTAAACTCCTGTCTTTCATTTAATACTTACTTTATCTTCTTAATGAAAAAAGGTAGAAGGGAATCTTTCTATTTTCTGGTTCTAAAAAGAATTTTTTTTTAAAAAAACAGAAGACGGAGAAACAATTTCATACATTTAATAGAAATAACTACTATTAATTGAGAAACTAGTATGTGCCAGGTCCCTTATGTATAGTATCTCATCCAATCTCCTTACCATCTCATCTTCGTTTTATTAGTGAGAAGACTGAGATTAAGCACTTCTACAAACTAGCTATGCCTATGAAGTAGTGCAACCTAGGTGTGGGCCCAGATCACTCTATTTGTAGTCATGACTCCAAGTAGCCATTATTTATTTAGTTTAAAGATGCAAGGCTAGAAATGGAAAAGTGGGTCATTTGTTCTTTTCCCCTGTGTTGGCAATAGTGGAATGCTGGGTTTTGGCTGGGAGAATAAATCAAACTTTCCCTAGTGTTAGATAAGTGAGAGAGAGCATAGAAATATAGGCACAATCCAGTTATACATACTTTCATTACTTGGGATATATATGTGTATAAGCTCCATTTGCCAGAAATATGTATAACACATACTGGTATATATCCCAGTGGCAATTTAGTTAACCCATGTACCTATATGTCATAGTAAAGTAAGATTTTAAGCAGATATATCCAGAAACTTCTAATTTAAAATGTATCAGTCTAATAGATTAAGACATTCCCTTTTAAATATTCCCTAAAATACATATATAACATATATTTATCTATTTCAAATATAAGAACTTGTCTATAAAAATTGATTCTGACTAGTAATTTGTTGCTAGAGTATTTATACCATCTGTAGAGTACACAGCAAAGGATAATAAAAATAATTTGTGACTGACATGTACTTTACATCATAAAACAAAGCAATACCATTTTCCAGAAAGATGATAGAAGTAATAGTTTGCCTGTCCCCTATTATCTGATTTCCACATACCAATGAAAATATACATTTATCTCTATAATACACATATATCATTTTGGAAGTGATTAGATCAATGTTTCTTTGCCCGTCCTTGGTTATATTTCCACATCCCTCAGGAACAATAGAACAGAATGTAGAGAGAAATTGGAGGTAGCCTGTTGCATTGTCAAAAATGAATTTCCCACAAGCATACGGATAAAGATAGAGGCAATAAGAGCCCTAATAGAAATGCATGCTGAGGGTGGCACCTTTCATACACTCGGTTGATTCAAAGCAGTGGAAATCCAGTTAGCACAGGTAAGAGAAAGCTACACATCGGTCCAGAGGAATTATACTCAGTATAAATGACTAAACACTGAAAATTGGTTTAAAAATTATGCACATGGATCTGCCATCCAAATCTGAGAAAGAGATTCAAATGGCTATTGAATTGAAAGTGAGTAGACAAATATTCATCCAAAGATAAAAACACAAAATCTTACTTGGTGTCTTAAGAGAAAAAAAAAATACCAATCAATACCAAGATTTTAAAAGAACAAAACAAACAAACAAGCAAAAACAGAAACGAAGAAAAAACATCATCCTGGCTTTCACAGAGCGAGAATTACAGTTACCTGAAGAATATCAGAGAATTCTATTTTGTAAGTTTAGTAGTATCCAGGAAGCAAAATTTCCAAGAAACAGACATCGGAATAGACCAGGAGAAGATGAAAGGACAACAGGATGAAATATAAGATAATATTAAATGTAAACTATAATTAAAAATAAAATAAAAAAGAAAGAACAACAGGCTGAGATACAAAGATGATAAACTGAGATGAAAAGGGACAAAGTATGATAAGAAATCATTTGAAATGATGTAACCTAATAATTAAAGGTACAATCAAAGAAGATATCCAAGCAGCCACAAAATAATTAATCAAAGGCATAGTGAAACTTAGTTTTCTGATGCTGATTAAAACCTTGAGTTAGAAAGTACTGAATGATTACTAGGCAAAATTTATGAAAAAGAAAAGACATAACATGGAAAACTGAAATGTCTGTTTAAATAAAATATAATTCTATCAGCATCCATTCAGCAGAAACACTTAATGAAAGAAGGCATAAAATCAGTGTAGCCTCAGCCTCATCCATTGTCACACTAAAAACCAAGGGGAAAAAATGGACTAAAACTTTCAAAATTTTGAAGGGAAAATGTTGTGGAATCAGGGTTATCACCAACAAAGGAGTTTTACCCTTTTTAAAAATATAAGGGCTCATAATAATGTACTACTCACATATTCTTTACAAAATAAATAGATAAAATTAATGAACTGACTTGATTAAGTAAATGTAAGAGATTTTTTTTTTTAATCTGGTATCCTATCTAATAAAAGAGAAACATGCAAATTGACCATAACCCCGACACCCTTCCCATTGGCTAATCAGCATATCCTTATGCAAATTAACTGCCAACCAAGATGGCGGCTGGTAGCCAGGCACTGAAACGAACAGGAGGCTTGCTTGCTCCAGTGATGGAGGAAGCCAAGGTTCCCCG
>NW_005358983.1:150602-155821 GCF_000412655.1 Myotis brandtii | reverse complement strand
GCACTTAGTTAAGGAGTTTTACTGATTTATTCCCTTCCTTAGTCCTGTTAATCCCTAACTCCAGGGAAAAAATCCCCACCTGGGGAAACAACCTTTCTCGGAGAGGTGACCTTGGTTAAAACACATAGCGCTAAGAAGGGGAGCAAACATATTAAGAACAGTATGCCATATACGCCAGGTCCCTTGAAACATATGCTGTGCAGACATTTCTTCCCTGCAGCGACTGTGTCAAGCAGCAAGGATGGACCAACTTCCGGCAGTATCGTGTTTTTTAAAATATATTTTTATTGATTTCAGAGAGGAAGGGAGAGGGAGAAGAAGAAACATCAACGATGAGAGAGAGAATCATTGATTGGTTGCCTTCTACATGCCCCACACTGGTGATCTAACCCGCCATCCGATATGCCCTTGAGAGAGAATCATTGATTGGTTGCCTTCTACATGCCCCACACTGGTGATCTAACCCGCCATCCGGGCATATGCCCTTACCAGGAATTGAACCATAACCTCCTGGTTCATAGGTTGATATTCAACCATTGAGCCATGCCAGCCAGGCTAATTTCTCTGTGCTTTTGATAATGCTAAATTGACACAATTATTATCAGTGCTAAATATGGTAGATGTATTTTTCTCCATCTAGTGGAGCATAAAATAATCAAATGAGAATCTATATCACTCTTTATCTAACATGCATTCCTCAAAGGGTGAAAGCCAGTTGAACATTTTCTATGGAAATAGAAACACCGTGAAGAAATCCATGCCTCATAACATAAAAAGATAAAAACTGGTTGAGGCCAAAACATAGTCTGACTATGAAAATTAAAGGTCTTTATTGCTTTACATTCCTGCATGTCTGAATGATTTCTGGGGGAAAGATAAAAGTCATTTCATTGTGAGCCAGAAAAGATTTATTGACAGTAACGAAAGGGGAAATTTATTAAATAGAAACATTCCACACTATCCAAGAAATATTTTAGAGTTACAAGGATAGAGTAGCTCATAAAAAAATGCTCATTTCTATTTAATGCTATTGGATTCAAGATTATCTTATTCAAATGTAATATGTGAATTATACATAATATATTAATAAAATGGATAAACTGGTAAAACTACCACATAACTAAAGAAATTGGATATTACCCATACAATTGTGTCTCCTTACTTGCCGCTCCCCTATTTCATCCTCAGCCTCGTTACATAATTGCTCCTCATCCATACCAAAGTTAAACATATTTGGAAATTTTTAATCATTCTTTTGCTTATATTTATTTTAGTTTTATCACATATTCTTATTCATCTCTATACAGTGTCTTATTTGGCTTTGTCTATGCTTGATAAAAGTAACAATGGTATCCTTTCCACTGTGGATAGTCTTATGGTCTTGCCTTTTCATTTAGAGTTGTGGACATTCATTTTCACGTCTTTATAAAATTCTATTGAATAACTGCTACTTTATTTATCTACTTTCCTACTGATGGACATTTAGGTTCTTTCTGTTATCAGTTTTATTTGTTTGCGAATACAAATAGTGTTATATCTATTCTTGACTCAAAGTATATTTGAGCAAGTACTTCTTCAGAGTAAATATCTAGAAAATTAATTGAGTCATAGGGTATGCACATATTCAATTTTACAAGTTTTACCAAATGGTAGAATGAAATTACAGTCTCCTCCCATTGCTTCTCATCTTCTCCAGCCTTACATATTGTCAGATTTTATAATTTTGAAAATTTAATAGGTGTAAAATGAATCTCATGTGTTTTTAAACTGCACTGTTTTGATTATAATGAAAATTATGTCTTTCAGAATTTCTTTGGTTAGACATCTGTGTTTTCTTATATGTGAAATATCTGTTAATTTGTTTGCTCATTTTAAAATTTTTACCTCGATTTGTAGTGTTTCTTATCATATTCTCAATGCTAATCCTTTGTCATTCTGTGGCCTGTATTTTCATATTAATGTGCCAAATTTACTACATTTTCTTTAATGATTAGTGCTTTTTGTCCTGATGCTAAAATCTTCCATTTCCTGAAATTACAAAAATGTTCATCTTTGTTACCACATAATTTTAAAGGTTTGAATTTTATATGGCTGCAATTCATCTGAAATTGATGATTTTTGCATGCAGTGTGATGTAGGAATTTAATTTTCCGTGTGGCTAACATATTCTCCCAGCATTGCTATTGAATGGTTCTTCCTTTCACCAACAATCTGCAATGCTTCCTCTGTCATATAACAAATTTCCTTATTCTGAACTATTCCACTGACCAGTTTTTAAATATAGTTTTGAGCAAATCTAATACTGTTTTAATAATTACAGCTTTATAAGTTGCTATCTGGTAGTTAAATCATATCATGTTCTTCTTTAGGAGAACTTTTTTTTTGGTAATGTTCCCATTTATATAAAATAGAATCAGTTTGTCAAGGTCCACAGAACAAATGTTGGGATTTTTATTGTAATTGCCTCTGACCTATAGGCCAATTTTTGGGTAAAATAAAATATTTACCATATTGAGAGTTTCTATCTATTACAATAATACTAGTATATGCTTCTATTTGTGTAGTTATCTGTTTCCCAATGAAGTGTTAGAAAAGTTGCCATATAGGTACTACACAGGCTTTGCTAGCTATTCCTAGATACTTGATAGTTTAGGCTGCTATTAAAAATAGCATTTAATTTTTTTTTTGCTTTTTATTTGTTGGAGATACATTTATAAATGAATATAGTGGATTTTCTGCAATGGTATTGAAGCCAGCATCTTTCTAAACCCTCTCATTATTTCTAATTTTTTTTTTGAGAATTCCTTCAAGTTTTGTATGTAAACTCTTACATCATCCTCAGGCAATGACAGTTTTTTTTTTCCCTTTCAGTCATCACATTTAAGTCTTTAATCTGTGTTTAGTTAATTTTTGTATATGGTTTCAAAAAGGAGTCCAATTTCATTCTTCTGCATGTGTATGCCCAGTTTTCCCAAAGCCATTTAGTAAAGAGTCTCCTTTTTCTATTGTGTTTGTGGCATCCTTGTCAAAGATCAGTCAATGATAGAAGTGTGGGCTTGTTTCTAGGCTCTCGATCCTGTTCCAATTGGTCTATATGTCTGTTTTTATGTCAGTATCTTAGTGTTATTATTACTGTAGCTTTGCAATATATTTTGAAATCAGGAAGTGTGATGCTTACAGCTTTATTTATTTATAATTTTTTTTGCTTATGATTACTTTGGCTATTCAGGTTCTCTTTTGGTTATATCTATATATGCATTTTAGGATTGTTTTTTCTATTTCAGTAAAGAATGCCTTTGGGAATTTTATAGTTTGTATTGAAGCTATAGACCACTTTGGGCAGTATGGACATTTTAATATTATTAATTCTTCTAATCCATGAGCATGGGATGTCTTTCCATTTGTCTGTGTATACATTTTCTTAAAATAGAATTTTGCTGGGTGCTTCAGTTATCTATTTCTGCATAACCAACTACTCTAAACAACAACTATTTTATTATTTCTCACGATTCTGTGGGTTGTTTGGGGTCTCAACGGAGTGGTTCTCATGTTGATCTTGCTTGGGGTTTGTTAAGCATTCCAGATATTTTAGTGTCTGAGGGTGGGGAATCCAAGATGGCTTTATTCACATGTCCGGAGCCTTATAGTGATAGCGGGAAGCCTGGGACCAGCTGATATGCAGAAATGGTTGTGCTTCTTTCTCTCTCCATGTAATTCCAAGTTGATTCTCCTGCTGCCCACGAAGGTGGAAAGTGAAGTGTGGAGACATGTGGGGAGTGAGCGAGGTTCCCTGTCTGGGGGTTCCAAATCTGCTGTTGGTTTCTTTCACCGCTGACTAGAGATATACAGGGTGTCCCCCCAAAATGTATACACACTTTGAATACCTACTAATTCCAATGGTTTTAAGCATAAGAAAGAAACAACAATGGAGCTGTTATCTGTTAAAAATGTGGACACAAACAGGTAGTTGGACATTCCCTGAGGGGTCTCAGATTGGAGAGAGTGAAGGCCAGACTGAAGGGCCCCTTTCCCCCCCCGACCCCAGTGCATGAATTTCGTGCACCAGGCTACTAGTTGAATATAAAGCAAAAGCAAAGTGAAAAAGAAAATAGGAAAACTTCTTATAGTAAAGAAATAACAAAGAAAAAAAGAAAGTAGCACAGTGACATTAAAAAGTTGATGTAAATACAATAATCAATTATATTAAATAATTACAAATGGGTTAAATATAATATCTTAATCTTTAATATTTTATATGTTGCATTTGGGGTAATTTCTGTAGATTGATCATATATATTACCAACTTTCTCATCAGTTGTTTAAACTGTTCATTTCAATCATTATAATTCTCATTTAAAAAGACTTGCTAAATTTAAAAAAGCTTTCTTTTCCAAGCTCCTCTTTTTCTTTTTCATTATGTTTTCTATGTATTCCTTTAAAACTTTAGTCATTGTGAACATATTCATTTTGTGATCTCACTCAGATTATTCTATCACCTATTAGCATAATGATTACTATCATGTCTGTTAGCATGCTATAATCTAGTACATTATCTCTCATACTAATTTCATTCTCTTGTCCTTAGAAATTCCTTTCTAAATATTGGTTATAATTTTTAATCAGATCAAATTTTCTTCTCCCTTTCCTTCCACTGGGAGCAGTTTTTATGTGCTTCTTTGTTGTTGCTTTCTTTTACCACTGTTCAAAGAGATGTGGGTTGTTTTTGTTGTTTCTTATTTCATGGTCAATGCTGCCCTTTTGGGATTTCAATATTATGACTTAGTTCCAGCTAACAGCTGGAGCCTGTATCTAATGTGGCTCAATATATGTTAAGCATCAGCCCCCACACACCTGGTTGATGGGGAGCGGGAGGCTTACCAGGATGGGAATATCAATAGAATCATTTCCCTGGGGAGATAAGAGCATTCTAGCATTTTTAGATTCTTTTTTACTTGTTTTCATATCTAGGATATTCCCCCCCACCAAGATTTTCATTTCCTCTGGAGGGACTGATTGCGCCTCTGTGTCAGCCCCATTCCTTATGCATATCCTATCTTAGTATCAAGTTCCTTTTTTCATTTATCATCAGTCAGCAAAAGTATAACTTAGTACGTGCTCAAAAAATGTTAAGTGAAACAACAAAATTAATGAGCAAATTTGTGGAAATGTAAATTATATTATTAATTTCTCTACTATTTTTTAAAGCAATACATTTAAAA
>NW_005358983.1:132279-149185 GCF_000412655.1 Myotis brandtii | reverse complement strand
TACATTTTCTTTAATGATTAGTGCTTTTTGTCCTGATGCTAAAATCTTCCATTTCCTGAAATTACAAAAATGTTCATCTTTGTTACCACATAATTTTAAAGGTTTGAATTTTATATGGCTGCAATTCATCTGAAATTGATGATTTTTGCATGCAGTGTGATGTAGGAATTTAATTTTCCGTGTGGCTAACATATTCTCCCAGCATTGCTATTGAATGGTTCTTCCTTTCACCAACAATCTGCAATGCTTCCTCTGTCATATAACAAATTTCCTTATTCTGAACTATTCCACTGACCAGTTTTTAAATATAGTTTTGAGCAAATCTAATACTGTTTTAATAATTACAGCTTTATAAGTTGCTATCTGGTAGTTAAATCATATCATGTTCTTCTTTAGGAGAACTTTTTTTTTGGTAATGTTACCATTTATATAAAATAGAATCCGTTTGTCAAGGTCCACAGAACAAATGTTGGGATTTTTATTGTAATTGCCTCTGACCTATAGGCCAATTTTTGGGTAAAATAAAATATTTACCATATTGAGAGTTTCTATCTATTACAATAATACTAGTATATGCTTCTATTTGTGTAGTTATCTGTTTCCCAATGAAGTGTTAGAAAAGTTGCCATATAGGTACTACACAGGCTTTGCTAGATATTCCTAGATACTTGATAGTTTAGGCTGCTATTAAAAATAGCATTTAATTTTTTTTTTGCTTTTTATTTGTTGGAGATACATTTATAAATGAATATAGTGGATTTTCTGCAATGGTATTGAAGCCAGCATCTTTCTAAACCCTCTCATTATTTCTAATTTTTTTTTTTTGAGAATTCCTTCAAGTTTTGTATGTAAACTCTTACATCATCCTCAGGCAATGACAGTTTTTTTTTTCCCTTTCAGTCATCACATTTAAGTCTTTAATCTGTGTTTAGTTAATTTTTGTATATGGTTTCAAAAAGGAGTCCAATTTCATTCTTCTGCATGTGTATGCCCAGTTTTCCCAAAGCCATTTAGTAAAGAGTCTCCTTTTTCTATTGTGTTTGTGGCATCCTTGTCAAAGATCAGTCAATGATAGAAGTGTGGACTTGTTTCTAGGCTCTCGATCCTGTTCCAATTGGTCTATATGTCTGTTTTTATGTCAGTATCTTAGTGTTATTATTACTGTAGCTTTGCAATATATTTTGAAATCAGGAAGTGTGATGCTTACAGCTTTATTTATTTATAATTTTTTTTGCTTATGATTACTTTGGCTATTCAGGTTCTCTTTTGGTTCTATATCTATATGCATTTTAGGATTGTTTTTTCTATTTCAGTAAAGAATGCCTTTGGGAATTTTATAGTTTGTATTGAAGCTATAGACCACTTTGGGCAGTATGGACATTTTAATATTATTAATTCTTCTAATCCATGAGCATGGGATGTCTTTCCATTTGTCTGTGTATACATTTTCTTAAAATAGAATTTTGCTGGGTGCTTCAGTTATCTATTTCTGCATAACCAACTACTCTAAACAACAACTATTTTATTATTTCTCACGATTCTGTGGGTTGTTTGGGGTCTCAACGGAGTGGTTCTCATGTTGATCTTGCTTGGGGTTTGTTAAGCATTCCAGATATTTTAGTGTCTGAGGGTGGGGAATCCAAGATGGCTTTATTCACATGTCCGGAGCCTTATAGTGATAGCGGGAAGCCTGGGACCAGCTGATATGCAGAAATGGTTGTGCTTCTTTCTCTCTCCATGTAATTCCAAGGCCTTTTTCTTCCATCTGACTTATCCATATGGCCTCTTTCTGCCATCGGGTCTTTCCAGAAGGATAGCTGGACTACTTACATGGAGTATCAGGGCTTCAAAAAGCACAAAAGCTGGGGCTACTAGTCTTTCTTAATTCTGGAGTCTGGAATTATCATATCATCAGTTCTGTAACTTTCTACTGGTTCAAGTGAGTCACAGAGGGAACTCTGCTTCATTGTGGGAGAGTGCTACACAAGGGCATGAAAACTGAGAGGGATGTTTTGCTCTTTGGAGACCAGCTAAGGCATAAGATTTAGATTGATTTTTTTCTCATTTCTTTGGGGGATATTGTCGCCACTGTTTATGGATTTTAAAAAAATCAATGTTTTTAAGACTGCAGTGAATTTAATTTTCATGACTTTATGGGTGATCTGCTTTATCTTGCTGGCTGCTTTTCAGATCTTTTCTTGGTATTTGATGTTCTGCATTTTTCTATTTGTATCTAGATATGAATTTTAAAAGCCTTTTCTGAATGCAATACATCCGTGTTTCTTGAAGAATGAATTTCTGTCTTTTCTGAAAAATCCTTATATGTTTTCTAATCAAATATTGCCTCTAATCCATTTATTTATTCGGTACTTCTGGGTTTCCAATTAGATGTATATTAAGCCATCTCTTTCTAAATTCCACATTTCCTTTCTTCTCTTCCATTTTCCTTTCTCTGTGTGTTATAGCCAAAGTAATTTCTTCACAATCCAGTTCAAATGCCACAAACAGTGTATACTTTTAAAATAGAATTTTAATCTATTATTGAGTTATTATTTTCAGCAATTATACATGTTATGTATTAAGATTCTATTTAGCTTTTATCCAAATCTCCTCAGTCATTCTTGACAGCCTCTTGCTGCCTGCTTGTTTTTATGATACTGTCCTTTATCATATTAAGGTTTTCATATATAGTTGTTTTCATTCTGTATCTACGAATTCTGATATTGGTCGTCTTTGAGGACGTTGCCAGTTGCTTCTGCTGTCACTCATGGTATTTACCTCGTGTTTGGGACTTTGTTTCTGAGCATGCATGGATGAGAATTCTGCATGAATGGAGCTGTTTTTCTCCAGATGATATTTGTTCCTGTCTCTGCTGAGAACCAGGTGCTGCATCCTTGAGACTGCATTAGCCTCCTTGAGAATCTTGGCTAAGGTCTCAAGTTGGCCTTATATGGGTAGAATCCCAAGAATCACAGTTCTTGCTCTGCTCACTTGATTATCACTTGCGCTTTTCTTCTCCCATAACTACATTATTGGAAAGAAATCGGTCCTCCTAGTAATCCCATCATCCCTGTCCAATTGCCCCTCATCTTCAACCCTAGCTTCATACATTTTTTGGAAGGGAGTTTTGGACATTCCTTTATAATTCCTTCTGCTTATGCAAGCCCGAAAATATATTGTAAAGCTTGTTTATCAGGACCTAGTTTCTTTAGAATTTGGGGGGAGGGGAGAGGTCACAGATTACTTACTCTCAATTTACTATTTATAATCCTGGGTTTTGTATGTTAAATTTATAATGTATTAGAGATTCAAACTAAACAGAATTATTTTTTATTTATTATATTTATTGACAAATAAAATGGTAAGATATTTAAAACATACATCATGGTGATTTTAAATGTGTATACATTGTGAAAGGATTCCTCCCATCTAGTTAGTTAACACATACATCACCTCACATATTTATCTCTTATTTATTTATTTATTTATGTTGGTGAGAACATTTAAATTGTACCTTCTTAGCAAATTTCAATTATATAATACAGTGTTATCAACTGCAGTCACCATGTTTTACATTAAGAAATGGTAATTTTATAAATAGTAACATCACACATGCTGTATCTTCCTTTGTACTCAACAGCCAGTACTATATTATCAACGCAGGTTGACATTTAATAAAGTGAAATGATTTCAGCAAAATTCTGAAGCAAATGAATGCTTACTGAGCAAATATGACTTTTCACATTTATTCAACTTGGAGGTAGTATACTAGAAATATTTTGAATTTATTATATGCCATTGTAATTACAAGCATATAATATTACCTGTAGTTTAAAAAAAACCATATGAAAACAAATTTAATTTTAGTTTTCAAAAAAAAAATAAACTATCACTCAAAATAACCAACACAATATTAAAGAAGAACAAAGCTGGAGGACTGACACTTCCTGACTATAAGACTGGTATAAGATTGGTATAAAGCTATACCAATGAAGACAGAGTGGTATTGCTAAAAAAAATAGGCAAATAGATCAATGAAACAGAATAGAGAATCTAGCAATAGATCCACATAAATATAATCAATTGATCTTTTGTAAAGGTGGCTTTTCAACAAATGGTGCTGGAACAAGTGGACATCTAGACACAGACCTTATCTTTCATAAAATAACTCAAAATTGATTATAAAGATAAATGTAAAATGCAAAACTATAAAATTCCTAGACTATAATAACATAGGTAAAAATCCAGATGATCCTTGATATGGTGATGACTTTTTAGATATAACACCAAAAGTACAATCCATAAAAAATAATTGATATGCTGGACTTCATTAAATTAAAAACTTATGCTCTAGGAAAGACAATGTAAACAGAATGAGAAGATGAGTCACAGATTGGGAGAAATTTTTTTGCAAAAGACACATCTGATAAAGAACTCTTAAAACTCATCAGTAAGAAAACAAAGAACCTGATTTTTAAAATGGGCCAAAGACCTTAATGGACACATCATCAAAGAAGTTAACAGTTGGCAAATAAGGATATGGAAAGACTCTACATCATATGTCACCAGTGAGAAGCAAATTAAAACAACAATGAGGTACCATGACATTTTTATTAGAATGGCCAAAATCCAGAACACTGACAACCTGAAATGCTGGTGAGGATGTAGAGCAGCAAAATTCTCACTTGTTGCTTGTATGAATGCAAAATGGTACAGCTACTTTGGAAGACAGTTTGTTGGTTTCTTACAAAACTAAACATATGCTTTCCACAACATTCAGCAATAGCACTCCTTGGTATTTACCCAAGGGAGTAGAATACTATGTTCACACAAAAACCTGCACAAAGATATTAGAGCAGCTTTATTCATAATTGCCCAAACTTGGAAGCAACTAAGGTGTCATTCAGTAGGTGAATGGATAAATAATAACTGTACAACAAAATATTATCCAGTGCCTTAAACTAATGAACTATCAAGCCACAGAAAGACAGGGAGAAATCTTACACGCATATTGCTAAGTGAAAGAACCCAAACTGAAAATGCTTCATACTATATGGCACATACTATATGATATTTTGGAAAAGGCAAAACTATGGAGGCAGTAAAAAGATCAGTAGCTGCCAGAGGCTGGGGTTGGGGAGGGATGAATAGGCAAAGCATGGAGGATTTCTAGGGTGGTGAAAATACTCTGTATGATGATGGATACATGTCATTATACATTTTTCCAAATCACAACACTATGCACTTTGGATGATTATGATATGTCAATGTAGGTCGACCAGTTGATACAAACACACCACTCTGGTGGGGGATGTTGATAATGGAGAAGGCTATGCATGTGTGGGCCCGAAATATATAGGAAATCTCTATATCTTCCTCTCAATTTTTCTATGAACCTATAACTGTTTAAAAAAAATAAAATGTAAAAAATGTAAAAGAAATTGTCCTGGAAAAGTTCTCAGTAATGTAAAAGAAATTGTCCTGGAAAAGTTCTACTTGTGGAAACAAAAGAATGAGGTGTTTTGGAGCGGATCTTTTTTGAGTGTCCTTTAATTGTGAGGCATTAGGCATTTATCCAGGTCAGAAAGGCAGCCTGGAGCTGACACCTGTTGCTTTGTCTACCCTGCCACTTTATTTTGGAGGAATTACATCACAAATTCTAGAAACTGTCCTTTGTATCTATATGGATTTAATGGGATCTTTCATATTTTTCAATGACCCTGTTCATTATAATTGAGCACTTGACCCCAAATGGGCTGATTATAATTCCCTAAATGCTTGAATCTAGGACATAGGAAGAGTCTTGAACTCAAGAAGTAGCAAGGTCAGTTATTTTTAAATAAACAAATTCAATTAATAGAGGTTGAATATGTTTCATAGAATTCTTAGTACATCAGAATGTTATCTCTGAGTAGGGGCAAGTGCTATCACTGCTCTGCTATACTAGTTGTCAAAGTTTGCTAATAGCATACAGGGTAGAGCAAAAGTAGGTTTACAGTTGCATGAATTTCGTGTACCATGCTACTAGTAAATAATAATAGAAGAATCTATGTTTTGTATACTCACAACTGTAAACCTGCATTTGCCACACCCATATATAAATGGAAGCATTTATTTGTAGAGTTAAGAACAGCTGGGATAAGTAAGAATGCCACCAAATCATTTAATTTCAATATGAATTCTATCTATAGTAGTTAAGTCTAAATTTGGGGTGATGGATGTGTTAACTAACTTTATTGTGGTAGTCATTTCACAATAAATGCATGCATCAAATCATCACATTGTACACCTGTAACTTACACAATGTTATATGTCAATTATATCGCAAGAAAGCTGGAAAGTTGAAGTCTAAATTTGATTTTTATATCATTAAGGACTCTTGATTTTAAGTGATAGAAAAAAATAAAGATTTTTTAAAATAGAATTCTTTGATGCATATAATTAAAAATCTGGGATTATATTTATCTTTATGTATTTCTTGAACCAGAATGAGCTCAATGTCTCACTTCTCTGTCTTCCCTGTGCCAATTCCATTCTCTGTCATGCTCAACCTTTATACTGCAATGTGGCTACATCTTCATAATCCCAAGATCAGTGGAAAAGAGGAAGTTCTTCTCCCCCGCATTAAATATAAAGATCCAGAGTGTTATTCTAAATATAAATCTGTCACAAACCCATCACTGAACAGACCACTGGGCCCATAGGAAGATCTAATATACAGGGCAGGTTAGCCTAGGTTATGGCATGATAAGCAAAAACCTAATAACCCAATAGCTGTAACAACAGTCCTTATGTCTCTCACAGGCTCTGTGGCCATCAGAGGCAGGGTGCTTCTTAGTCATCCTCACCCCCGGACTCACCCTGAAGGGCAACCACTGTCTGCTGCTGTCATGGTGGCAGAAGAAAGAGTTTGGCTGGACCCACATTAGCAACCATATGCCTCACCTCACAGTGACATATACTTCCTTTATTCACTATTCATTAACCAGACAGAATAGTCACAAGCCCCGCTCAACCACTGGGGACAAGGAAGTACAACCCTTACCATGTACTCAGAATGGGAAACTTTATTTTTTTTGCCAAACAGCATTAATAAATGCCTAATGCACTATTTGGCTCAAGTTATATACCCACCTAGACCTGGGAGCATAGTCAGCCCCACTACAATTGAGACCCTATATGTCTTCACAAAAAAATATAGCCTATTGGTAGAAAAAAGTGATAGTTGCCATCAGAAAACAAAACAAAACAAAACAAAAAACCCAATATCACATTTAATTAAGTCAGTTTCTAGTAAATGACCAAAGTTTTGGATTCAGTATGAGTGTATTTTCCTATGCTAGTAAATTATTAACATGAAGAGTTATAAACCAAAAGCCAAAAACTAAATGTCATTTTCTCCCCATCCTCCTAATTCTAATCTGGTTGACCCCTGAAGGATCAACACAGTCTAAAGTTTTCACAGTAGACATTTTAAATCTAGTTCAGTTGCTAATTTATAGGTCATAAACAGCGCAACCTGTGACGCTAAGGTAGTTTTAAACCCATAACTAATTCTATTAAAAAATAAAGATGTGTGAGTCACACTTGGGTTTTCATTTTTTAGTACCTAGCTAGAATGGTTCTTTTCGTTGTAGTTGCAGCATCATTAGATTGGGGGTTTTATTTTTCCTGCAAGATGTTCAGTATCAAGGGTTTTCTTCCTTTGGTTGTGAAGAACAGATATCCATTTAAGTGAATTAAAAAAAAAAAAAGGAATCTACTGTAAGGCTACCATAGGTAATCTCTGTTTTCTCCATCTCTAGGACTATGCTGACTTTTTTCATTTTCATTTTTCTCTTCTTCTTCCTTAGCATCTGCCCTTCCATTTTCTTTCATAATGATCTCTCTGCTCGTTCACTTTCATAGCCCAGAGCATGACAATCAAAGGACAATGACAAGTTACAATCTCTAGACCTTTTAGTCAAATTCCAAAGAAAAAGAATCAAATTCACTGGGTGTTGGAAACTGGTCTTCTGTTAGTCAAATCAGTTCTGTTTGGGGGGAAAGTGTCACATGGTACATGTCACTGCTTCTTTCAGGGCTTTTGGGTGGGGTCAGTTAAGCAAGAAGAATTGTATAGAAAGCTAATTGGCTATGACTACTGTAGGAATTAGAATGCAAATATTAATACCACTTATGGTTACTGCAATTATAAGTGCTTTAAATATTAACTTATTGAATCCTATAATGCAGATACTATGATTGGTCTCATATTAGAGATAAGAAAACTGAGATACAGAGAGATTTAAAAAAAAAAACTCGCCAATGGTCATGCAGTTACTGAAAGTAGGCAGTCTTGTTCAGAGTCTGTGGTCTTACCTTTCATGCTATACTACTACTCAACTATCCTAAAGCATCCGAGTTTACATCAGAGAGTTTATTAATGTTTTGGGGGCTGTACTCTTAACTCTTTTGCCAGTAGTAAAATGCTTCTCAATCTCCAAAACTCATGTGGAATATTAGGAATATCAGTATTTTCACTTTGCGGGCTTCCCTGAGTACCTTCCTTCTGCTGCTAAACCACCGTGCACTGATTACCTTAATTTCCACACGGATTACTTTGTTCTGTAATGGAATAATATTATAATACTATGAGGTTCGGTAGAGCAAGGGTGATATGTTTCTTATCTTTATATTCCTGGTGCACAGCATAATTAGTGGCACATGGTATATACTTAATGAATTGTTATTAAATTATTCACTTAATGAAAAACATAAATGCACTAACTACGATTTGTGCTATATAGATTTTACCAATTTCTCTTCTGCTATCATTAAATAGGACAAAAAGTGCTTCTATAAGAAAACCCGGGAACAATGCCTGTGAATCTTTGAAATTACTGGGATTCAGAAGCCGAGACAGTGGCTGGTTTGGGCTTGATGGTGTTGCGGTGAGAACCATGCAGAGTGGCTTGATATCATTTGAATTGTGTGAACACTTAGAGAGGTAATACAATAGTAAACAATAAAAAGCTGATGATGTTCTATCCCAATGATTTATTATTGGTTTTACGGAAATGGGATCATAGGATTACATTTTTATTCTTCAGATAGGAGTATGAATAGTCCCTTAGGGTGTGCTTAAAATGCAAACCAGAGCTGACATGAATATGCTATCTGTAATTTCATTTATGATAGTTTAATAACTGCTTTTGGAAACCACTCATAACTTAGATTTATTTTTACAGGTTGCTTCTAACTCCAAAATAGTTTTAAAATAGCACCTTCATTTCTGAAATTCCATGACGATAGTAATTAACTGTTCATAGTATGCTCATCTCATAACTATGTATTTATAAACTGAATTTGTTATTTCAGTGTCCTCATTTTGCTTTCTCATTTCCATGCTTTCTAGACAGCTCATTATGAGAAGAGCTTTAGACCACTTGAAGGTTGATGAGAAGTAGACATTCATAAAGAGAGGGCAATCATATGTCCAAAGATAGACTTTACTTCATAATGGAACAGCTTGTGTCTACAATTGTCTTGGGTCAGGTTCGAGTCTAAGATGTAAATGCAAATGATTTATTGAAAAAGGGCCCTCAGGTGAATCCTGAAAGGAAATAAAAGAAACAACGAGGCTTTGCAGTGTGACTACCAAGGTGCCTGGCTTTCCACCCCTGTGTCAGTCAGTCCTTGTCTCTGGGCGTGGGGATGCTTTGGATTGAAGGTTCCTACCGGGCAGTTTCCTGGAGAAGGGCTGGATGATGGATGATCCAACCAAGGGGTGGGGTCTGTATTAATTTGCTAGGCTCCCAGAATAAAGTAGCAAAAAACTGGGAAACTTAAACAACAGAATTTTATCGCCTTAGTTCTGGACGCTAGAAGTCCAAAGTCAAGGTGTTGTTAGCAAGGTGCATTCCTTTTGAGGACTGTGAAAGAAGGACCTGTTCCAAGGCTTTCTCTTTGGCTTGTAGATTGCTGTTGTTATGTCCACCAGGCATTGATTCTGTATGCATATCTTTGTGCCCCCAATTCCTCTTTTTATGGCATCAGTCATATCAGATTGGGGCCCATCTTAATGACCTCACATTAACTTCACCTCTGTAGACCCTATCTCCAAATAAGGTCACATTCTGAGGTACTGGGTTTTAGGATTTCAACATATGGATTTGGGTAGAGGGGACACAATTCAACTCATAATAATTCAAACCATCATAATAATCCTTACAACACCTGACAGAGAGGAATATTTCAACCCCTAGTTATTCTGAATCTTATTGCTAGTAAATAGATTATTTTGATTATCATTCTCTTCTATATTTTGAAATACTTATTAGTAATAAGTATTACTTATTAGTAATGCTAATTAAAATATAATTTAAAATATGCTGCCATATTTAGAGCTGGGCTGAGACTACAAAATTTCTTTGTTTAAGAACATCTGTTTTAGAATTTGGTTTGATTTGAGCTGGTTTCCTGACTGCCCAGAGTTTCATTAAAGTCATTCATGAATCTAACCAGTTGGTCATCAGAATGCTTGATTTTGCCCTAGCCGGTTTGGCTCAGTGGATAGAACCACGGACTGAAGGGTCCCAGGTTTGATTCTGGTCAAGGGCACATGCCTGGGTTGCAGGCTCTATCCCCAGTGGGGGCGTGCAGGAGGCAGCTGATCAATGATTCTCTCTTTTTTAAAAAAAAATATATATATTATTTATTTTTTACAGAGAGGAGGGGAGAGGGATAGAGAGTTAGAAACATCTATGAGAGAGAAACATCGATCAATTGCCTCTTGCACGCCCCCTACTGGGGATGTGCCCACAACCAAGGTACATGCCCTTGACCTGAATCAAACCTGGGACCCTTGAGTCTGCAGGCTGACACTCTATCCGCTTAGCCAAACCGGTTAGGGCATCAATGATTCTCTCTTATCATTCATGTCCCTATCTCTCCCTCTCCCTTCCTCTCTGAAATCAATAAAGGTATATTTAAAAAAAATTTTTTTAAAGAATGCTTGATTTTAAAGGAAATTTAGATGATAATGGCTCCTTTCGTGGGTGTTTTTAGTCATCAGTCATATTTTTGAGACTGTATGTTTCCCTTCGGTCATGCCTCTTCTCTCCCATGCAGGTTTATTGTGGTCCACCTGTCCTCCATTGTGGACAATAGCCATTTGGTTTCTTTTGTGAAATCTTTAGAGGAAGCCATGCTCAGCACCAGTGCCTGCATTGTACTGTGTCACCAGAAAGACAGTCCACACCGAGTGGTTATCTCAGTGGTGCCTTCTAAAGATCTAAACCAGGAGCTTAGGAACTTGCGCTTGGAAGCCTGCAGTGGTCCTCCAGAGCCATCTCGCCATTTCCAGGTGAAAGAAGGAGAACAACTTCTTTTAAGGTTTACTGGAAACATATTTGCTTCAAGTAAGTATAAAGACATCTTTTTGCATATTCTACAGGCTATCAGCCACAAACTTCGGAAGGAGTCTGCTCAACTTGTATTCCTAGGAAAACTTCTGAGGACTGAGGGGCTTCTGAAGAGCAGGGAGAAAGAAACTCACTTACTTCTTTCTTTCAAGTCTCTTCCTTTGCTTTTTAGGGGAGGCATTTTCCTTTATGGGCAGACTCTAAGTGATACTCTTAGAAATCGTCTTCTCTATGATTACTCTCTGAGTCCATGCTAGGGTCATCTCTTTCCTACACCAAAGCAGTTGCCTCCAAAATACTCCTCTTTCTCCACTATTAGTCACAGGAAATCCATTTCCATATTGTGACTACAGTGACCTCTTATAAATAATACTTTATTACTCTCCTGATTAAAACCTTATGATTGGGGAGACCAAGATGGCGGCATAGGTAAACACCGCAGACTGCTGCCGCAAACAACCACTTCAAAAATACAACTAACAGGAAATCCATTTCCATATTGTGACTACAGTGACCTCTTATAAATAATACTTTATTACTCTCCTGATTAAAACCTTATGATTACCTCCTATTCTACTTAAAATAATACCCAAATCTTGTTGTCTTACAATCTAACCTGGGGTCAACAGACTCCTAAGAGATATGTGGATAGAACTATATTCCAGTACAACTGTCTTATTTATAATTCCACTTATTTTATTTTACATATTTAAAAGACTGCTCTGAGAAGGAATCAACAGGTTTCACCAAAGTCCAAAAGGGTTCATGGCACAAAAGTGGGCTGGAACCTCTAACCTGGTGACATACCCCTGCTTCCTGCTGATCCTCATATTTATCTAGTGTTGTTGTTTTTTTTAATCTAGTGCTTTTTGTTTCCACTATAAATCTTGCCACAAGTTGGAAATATTTTACTTATTTAATTGTTTACTTATGTTTCATTCATATGCTCATGCTGTGTCCTAGTTCATCAAAGGCTTTCAATAAATGTGATGATGCTGAGAAAAAACAAACAGGGTGAGTGAATCTGAGAGGGGGCAGGAGAGGTGAGAGAAGTGAGGGAATCAATGAGAAAGAAGAGAGAAAAGGAAATGAAGAGAATGAGAAAAGGAAGGAAAAGGAGAACAGAGAGAAAACAGCTGAGTAAGAGAAGAGAAAAAGATTCGGGGGGAGCTGCCATCACAGAAATTTTTATTTATTTATTAATTCAACCCCTTCTCTTCTCTAACTCCTTTCTTTGAGGTGGAATAGAATCTAACAGGTATGCATATAAAAATGAGGTGTGAGTTCTAGCTGGTTTGGCTCAGTGGATAGAGTGTCAGCCTGCGGGATGAATGGTCCCAGGTTCGATTCCAATCAAGGACACATGCCTGGGTTGCGGGCTCAATCCCCAGTAGGGGGCATGCAGGAGGCAGCTAATCAATTATTCTCATCATTGATGATTCTATCTCTCTCTCCCTCTCCCTGCCTCTCTGAACTCAATAAAAAATATTTAAAAAAAAAAGATGCGGTGTGAGGGAGAATGCAGAGATAGGTTTCTGGGCCAGCAGTCTTGTAATAGACATGACTTGGAGTAATATTCTCTGTTGACTTTTAATGCTACCTATTTTTCTCCCTGATTCTGGAAATTACTGCAAGCCCCATGGGCTCTTTGTTGCATCAAAAATGATGCAGCTTGAAGGCGAGGCTGTTGTTTTTCTGATGTCTCTGATGTAAGTGAGAACCAAAGTGTCCCAATTTGAAGTATCTCTTCCACTCTCACATGCAGAGTCTCAGCCATCTGAGTCAGCTGCCAGGACTTAGAGAGTGTCAAGGATGTCAGAAAAGGGAAAAGGGAGGAGAAGAGGGGGAGGAAGGAAGGGTGGAAGAAACCCTTCTTCCTACTTGGCAGCCGGAGCAGGAATCATGGTGTCCACCGTGGGACAATCTCTCTAAGAACAGAGAGTCAAAAACTGGAAGTGGACCACCCAAATGAATGATGCAAATGATTTTCCTGTAATACTTGGGGCAGCAGCTGTGTTTACCTACTGCCCTAAACAGGAGTGAGTTACTGTGCTTCTTATGGGCAGTGGCACTGCGTGTACTTTTGCCTGTAATGCCAGGGAGCATGTGCTAAAACAAGAGTTCCTGAAGATAGCCAGTGTGTGTGCAATTCCCCCTGAATGAGGAACAGAGAAGAGCTCATCTTCACTCAAAGAAAATGAGTCAGGCAGGATGCCAGAATCAGTTCTGCTTTGTCTTTTCTAGAAACCCATGTTCAGTTCTGGAGTCTCACTGCTTTTTTTGTTTTTTCTCTATTTAAGAGAAGCCACGAGTAAGGAATTGCTATTCATCCTGGCATCAGGGCCTGGGTCCTTTCTGTGAATCTCATGAAGTCAGAGGCTGTCTGCCTAGGGTTCTCCTCCCCACCCATCCCACCCCTACCTGCAACTATCTCCGCCTGCATCTTCATCTCTCACCTTGATGATCGTGTTCAGAGATGCCTTCTTTCCAGTCCTTATTTTACTTCTTCAGAGTCTATGTGCTTCTTTTTTTTTTGTGGACCTCGCCATAGATGCAATCTTCTACTTATTCATTTAATTGTTGGTCATTGACAGTTTCTCTGACTCAGTCTCACGAAGGGAGGGTGCGTCTTGTTATCAAGCACCATTCAATCCCCAGCACCTAGGACGGTGCCTGACAGTTAGAAGGAGTGTATTGAGTATTTGTTGGAAGAATGAAGACAAAAACGTTTGAAAGTACTTAACACAATAGCATTGTGCAATTAAGTGTTTAAAACTTTAGTACATTTAGATGACTGCTCTCTGAGAAATGTCAAAATCTCTATATTCATTATGTAAAATAGAGATGACTTCTTTGAGTGAGGACCATGGGACATGGATTTTATTTAACGTCTAAGAGAAAAATAGATCGATAGGCAGTCCCCTTAGTCTTTATATTGACCTTTGGCATTCCGCACACAAGCCAGAGTGTGCATTGTCTCGGTCAGAGCTGTCAATTCAGCACGTAAGCTTTTTACTGAATGACATGGGAGCCCCCAGTGCTTACAAAATCCAGAAGGTGCTGGGAAGTGGGCAGACCAAATTTAAGTGGGCTACTTTTGTCATACAAATCCAAAACTATGAAAAATTCTGCTTCTTATCATTTGCTATCATTTATTGAGCACATTATAGGCAAGGCCCTATGCCAAATATTTTTTATCCATATTATCTCGCTTTATTCCCAGAACAAACCTAGGAGGTAAGTTTTATTCCTCCCTTTTTAAAGATAAGAATGTTAAGTAAAGCTCGAAGTAGCTCAGGGATATGAAAGAACTGGATAAATATGACAGCGTACGAAAGTAGTAGAGGCTGGACTGGGGTCTATATCTTTATGGCAAAAACATATTATAACTGCTGCATTATACCTGGCTAAGGGTAATGCAGACATTGCCTTAGGGAACGTGGTAGTGTCTGTTTATGGTTGCTGTGATGAAGCAAAATAATCCTGATTGTCATGGTAAGACCCCCATGGGTGAAAGGTTATGTTTACTAAAGCTTCATTATTTTCAGTGTGCAATGTGAAGACTTTGGCATATCATTGTTTGGGGGAATTCACCAGGTTTTAATAGAAATTCCACAAATGTGACTCTAATAACCATTTCATGTAGAAGTTTTCAAACAGCACTGCCTATTTCTGCGATGGTGGAATATTTTACCTCTGCACTGCCCAGTAATGTAGCTACTGGACAATTTTGGCTAGTGAACATTTGAAATGTGGTTAGAGTGACTAAGGAATTGCATTTTAACTTTAATTAATTGTAACTTTAATTTAAAAAGCCACAAGTTGCTAAGTGGCACCGGATCTGGAGTGTCACTACGAGGTCATGATAGTGTGCACTATGATATAGAAAGGGGAAAGGAAAAAAAATAACAATTCTTGAAAGGTGAAAATAATTTTTTAAACACAGGGTGAGCTGACTATTTCTAATTTTTTCTTGGTATAGCAAAATGGAATAGAAAATGGAAGATTATTAGACCTAGAAGCAGGTGGAGATTCCTTGGTCTAATTACAGATAAGAAATCTTTTGAGTAATTTACACAGTCTCAGGGTCTATTGCTGCTGCTTTGTCAGGATATATTTTGACAAGAGGTAATGACACCAAAAACGCTTTAAGTGCATTAAAGAATTATATGACTATTTGGATTTTTAAAATTTAAGACAAATTGGTATATCTTACTAATAACAAGTGCATTTTACTTCTATGTAGGCAATGGGAAGGATTATGGAAAAGACTACAAGCTTATTTTTCATTTACAAAGAAAACCCAGGCTGGAACTCCAAATCAAAGAGGTGGATGAATTTGGCAACTACAGCTGCTCTCATTATAAGGGCACTGTTGTAGTTTACAAGCTACCTAAACAAAAGACAATGCACAACTTGGACCAATCTCTCATACTTAATGAAAACCATTATCAGTTGCCAGTGTGTAAATTACCATTGAGACTACCAAAGGTGAGTTCTTTTACTTCCCTAATTACCATATTTTGTTAATTATTTGTAATGCTCTAGCACAATCAAAACTTCTGCACACGGATACTTGAAGTTAAAAGGAAAGGTAACAATAAAGTTGATAAGGAAGAAGTGGGTAGCAACAATTTTAGAGTGTAGAATGCATACCAGGGTTCCCACTTTCATATAAACTTTCTAACAGGAACAATTCAAGTTGAGTTGATCCTATAGTATGTAGTTAATGACTATGGAAATCATGTCATTCAGTTTCTGGAACTGCATTTGAGTGACTGGGAGATCATTATGAAAACATTGGATATATTTTGGAGTACAACCCTTTGAGGAAAAATCATGTGGTGAGGATGGAAATGACATCACAATATTTTCACCAAGGTTTACCAAATCCTGCACATTTTTTTAAAGAGTTAATTACTCTTATTTAAAACTAGAGGCCTGGTGCACAAAATTCAGTCTGGCCTACTCCCTCTCACAGTCTGGAGCCCTCAGGGATGTCTGACTGGTGGCTTAGGCCTGCTCCCCGTGGGCCTAAGCCATCAGTCAGACAACCTTAGCGCTGCCGTGGAGGCAGGAGAGGCTCCTGCCATCGCCACTGTGCTCTCCAGCCTTGAGCCCAGCTTCTGGCTGAGCAGGGGAGTACACTGATCACCAGGGGGCAGCTCCTGAATTGAGCGTCTGCCACCTAGTGGAAAGTGCGCATCTTAGCAACTGGTCGTTCTGCTGTTCAGTCGATTTACATATTAGCCTTTTATTATATAGGACTAGAGGCCCGGTGCACAAAAATTTGTGCACTGGTGTGGGGGGGAGGGTCCCCTCAGCCTCACTTGTGCCCTCTCACAGTCTGGGACCCCTCGGGAGATAACGACCTGCTGGCTTAGGCCCGCTCCCGGGTGGCAGAGGGCAGGCCCAATCCCTAGGTGCAGCCCCTGGTCGGGCTCAGAGCAGGGCTGATTGGGGGGTTGGGGCACCGCCCCCTGTCACACTCAAGGCAGGGT
>NW_005358983.1:114828-129736 GCF_000412655.1 Myotis brandtii | reverse complement strand
TAAAGCCTCAGGCCGAGGTTTTAGGCCTGGGCCGGGGCACCCCCAGCTCCCCGCAGCCGCTGCCACCTCCATCAAGGATCACTGGCTGGCTCAGCCCAGGTTCCCCGCCGCAGCCGCCATCAAGGATCGCTTGCTGGCTCCGCCCTGGCCCAAGCCTAAAGCCGGGGCACCCCCTGCTCCCTGCTGCCGCCGCCATCAAGGATCGCTGGCTCAACGATCGCTGGCTGGCTCCTCCCTGACCCAGGCCTAAAGCCTCAGTCGCTTGGGGCTGACATATGCAAATTAGCCGCCATCTTGGCTGGCTATTAATTTGCATATCTCGCTGATTAACCAATGGGAAGGGTAGCGAAGTTACGGTTAATTACCATGTTTCTCTATTATTAGATAGGATTCTTACTCTTATCAGGAAAGTAGGATTGAATTGTTTCTCCAAATGTATCAAACAACAAAAAATTTCATTACCATACATACTATTTCTTTTAGTGATCCATGGCTTAGTACTTCTAAACAATACTATTAATGAGAAAATAACTAAAAAAGTTGTTTTATCACTCTAGAGGAAGAACAAACTTATTCTTTAAAGATGCCAAGATTATGTTTCCATGTTTTTTTTCTTTTTTGTGTTATGACTAGCAGGAATATATTTTCTATCGGGTTAGATTTTGTAATGATGTTAAATAAATCAGTAAAGTAATTACTTTGACAAATATTCTTGGAACTTTGGAAATAGGGAATGTGTCATGTTAGACAGGATGACAAATACAGAGCTAGAGAGGGTACTTTATGCCCTAAAGCTGCTTTGTCCTGAGTGGTAGCCACTATCCACATATGCCTGTGGAGCACTTGAAATATGGCTCGTCCGAATTGAGATGTGCTGTATGTGTGAAAGACATACTGGATTTCAAAGACTCAGTACAAAGAAATGTAAAATATTTCATTAATAATTTATGTTAGTTACCTAATACTGTAATACTTTGGTTAAATAAAATACATTATTAAATTAATCTCATCTGTTTTTTTAAAAATGTATGTGACTAAAATAAAATAAGTAAAATTACTTATGTGTCTGAAGCTATATTTCTATGGGACAGCACTGCTGTAAGTGATTTACAATCTAGTGGGTTTGCAAAACAAGTATACAAATCACCTTGTAAGGGAGTAACAGATGAAGCTATGGCATAAACAGCAGTAGTAATAGTTGCTCAGAAGGGAACTGGCCTTCTTGGAGGCTGAAATCAGAAATTTCATGGTGGTTGTGGCATTTTATCTGAACCATGTAAATTCGTAGAAATTTGGCCTTTGGAAATGGAGAAAAAGTATGCTAGGATGAGGAAGTGGAATGAATTTAAGTGGGGATGGTAGGCATAGCTTAGCAGGAATTCATAAGCCATATAATAACCATCATAATATTTTTAATGAGTTAAAAATCTTCCAAAAGCTTTAAAACACAATATAATTAAATTCTCACAAAGATCTTAGGAGCCATTTTCACTGTTCTCATTTTATAGAAAACTGAGGCATGGAAATTTTAGGTAACTTGCCCACGGTCCCATAGCTAGGTAAGTGTCAGAGCTGGGATGCTAACCCAGAAACCTGTGCGCTGATGCCTCTTTGGCAGATAAACCTAGGATTCTTAGAGATGGATTTTAGTATGGCCAGGTTCACCCTTGAAGTTATATGACAATATCATGTATACTATGTTTAGTGTGCAGATGATATTAAAATTATGTAACAAATGATACGACATGGGTTCTGCTCATTCAAACTGAAAATAGCCACTTACGCAGAAGTGTGGGATCCTTAGAGACATTAACACTTTACTTACTAGTTTTTGGGAGGGTCCTGCAGGTCCTGGCAAGTATGTGTAGGGTGGCAGAGTCTATTAAGCTACTGATACTGAAAAGTGTACGTTAAGAACAGTATAGCCTCTTAGGTGTGTACCCACTCTCAGTTTTCCCTCTTTTCACTTTCATTTCCACCCGGGGCCTTCCCACTTGCTGCTTCCTATGTTTGGGGCTGTCCTCTCTCAGTCACATGGCTGGTTAACATTCAGGTGTAGCTCAGATATCACTTTCTTAGCCTGATATCCTCACCCCCTCATCTAAAATCGCTTTAACCCATTACCTTTTTAACACTTACCCCTAATTGAAATTATTAGATTTATTTGTGTCCATTTATTTTCTATTCGCCTTTGCTCCTTGAGAAAGCTTCATGAGTGAAAGCCCTCGCCTACCCCTAAAAGTTTAGGAACTTGACTTGCAAGGGTGGGGGACCTTTTTTCTGCCAAGAGCCATTTGGATATTTAGAACATCATCCACGGGCCATACCAAATTATCAACTTACAAATTAGCCTGATCTATTTGGTCAGACATTTAACTAACTCACCCCTCATGCCTTGGCAGGGCCAGAACAAATGATCTTGCGAGCCTTATACAGACATTCCCCACCCTTGGGTCTTAAAGGGTCTTGAACTGCCTTAGATCAGCGGTTTAGAGTCTGACTGCAAAAATGCTTAATTCGAGGGCTAAGGCATTGATTTGGATTCACACAAAGATTTGAGAGCAGAGGAATGACACAGCAGGGCGTCTCCCAATAGCTCGATTTAGCACATTACTTCCTAAGATCACTATGTGGCTCTGCTGCTACGGGGTGACCAGAGGGAGACAAGTAAGAGGGCTTTCAGACTTCTCTACCAGGAGGTAGTGAGGGCCTCACTGTGATGATGGCCGACAGTGGAACAAACGGCCATGATGTAAGCGAGGACAAGTTTGAGGTCCAAAATGTGACCACAGATACAGCTTTCGGTTTGCAGTGTTTTCTCTGTGGCCTATCTGATGTCATGAATTAATTAGCTAAATTAGCCAAGCTAGCTAATTTAGGGATTTATATAGATTTGTTTCAATTCAAGTCTATGTTAGTGATTGTCCAGGTCTTTTGCCTAAGCTCTGCCTCTATCTTGATTCTGGTACCACATTCCCTACCCACTTGCCTGAGCAATTCCTAGTGGTCACCCCTCACACCTCTGCTGAGGTGTGGCTTCTCCCAGGAAGCCTTCCCTGACCTCCTCCATGCCTAGTCCGGTGTTCCCACAACATCCTGCATTTTCCCTATCGCTGTAATTACCATATTTCACTATAATCACTGGCTTCCCAGTAGACAAATGTTTCTCAATCTTTTTTGTTTGTTTTTGCCACCCTAAGGAATCTTTTTAGACAACTTTTTCCCTAACCAGTCTTCCCCATTATATTTTCATATCACAGATATTATGTGTGTCTGTTTATGTACTATGTGTATATATACATATAGAATACATACATATATACATATTTCATATAATATGCATATTTTATAAGATACATATATATGTTTTACACATCAAAAGAGTAAGCTTTTTTTTTTTATCTTGCCCACGAGCAAATTTTCTCTCTTTGAGGGTAACATTACCTCAGATGAGAATGAGAGCAATTGACTGGGCAGGCACTTCCGTTGTCCTGCTCACTTTGTACCATCAGTGCCACACACACATACATGTGCTTGACAACCATTTGGGAATGACTAGCTGAGTCAAACAATTTCTTCAAACCTTAAAACTGTCCAACCTGGATGTTGGTTATTGAAACTATAGGGACGTATTTAAAAATAGTACATTTTAAATATCTGCTGCCTTTCATATGTGTATCTACTGCCAATGTGCCCCTGTCCTGACCTCCTCTCCCAGGGCGTTTGCATAGGGCCAGTCAGTGTCACTCTTTCTTATGCTTAGTACATTTTAAATATCTGCTGCCTTTCATATGTGTACCTACTGCCAATGTGCCCCTGTCCTGACCTCCTCTTCCAGGGGCGTTTGCATAGGGCCAGTCAGCATCACTCTTTCTTATGCCCAAACACAGTCCTTACAACACGTTCTTGGGATTGAGGAAGAACCTGTGGCTGTGGAAATGTTTCCCATCTTTTTAAACTAACATACCTAAGTGGGAACTGAAACTATGACCATTATTTTTAAAAGAACAGATTTCTTCCATAAAGTTCAAAATTTTAAAAAAATCAACCTAGCTAGACAATATTAGAATGGGCTGTTTTTGAGGAAATGAATGTAGCCTTTTTATATAGAGCTTGGCATTAGTCACTACTATATCATGCATACATTTATACATGTAGCATAAATTAAGTGAGGTCGTTTGTCAAAATTAAAAGTGCTTTCCACACAGAAGACAGGCAGAAAATGTTTATATGTATGTATTTAGATCTAAACACAAACATATTCATATGACACATAAACATAAGATGTTATGCTAATATACTACATCTGATTCCCAAAGATGTGAAAACTTACCACCCGTTACTTCATGCCCATGAGGATCTCTGTGTATTTTATCCTTCAGCCACCATAGTGTATTTATTCATATGTTAATTTGACAAACACTGCTTGTATCCCATGAGGAAGACATATGTGCTATTCCTGTATATATGGTCTCGTTCTTCCCTGGCCTCTTTGCAGACTATTCTTAACTCAGAGTGTTTCTTCAAACTGTCAGTCAGATCATTTCTTGCCTTTACTCCACCCTGAATGGCTCCTGGTTTCACCCAGAGAGAATGATTCTGTATGAACTTGGCCCCTCCTGACTCTAGGTAGGACCTTCTTTCCTACCCTCTTCACATACTGAACTCTAGCTACAATGACTCTCTTACTGTTATTGGAAATTTCCACACATGCTTTAGGTCTTTGTGTTAGTGGTTTCCCCTGCCTGGAATGTTCTTCCATCCATCAGATACCTGAATGGCTACCAGAATCACCTCCTTCAACTCTTTGCTCAGATGTCACCTTTTCTCTGAGACCATCCCTGATTCTACATTTTATTGCCATCTCCTCCTACCCACACAACCTGACACTGCTGATCCTCCTTAACTTCCTCTGATCTATTTTCTTTCCTCTAGCATCATTACTTTCAAACATGTATGTCTTCATTTATTATGTTTACTTAGAAAATCCTCCACTCCACAACAAGGACATAAGTTCCTTGAGGGCAGGTCCCTGTATGTGTTTTGTTCGCTGTAAATCACAAAGACCTGGAATAGTGCCTAGCATATGCTAGGTGCTCAAAAAATGTTTGTTGAATGAATGAATTCATAGAAAGAACTTGCACTTTAATACCAAAGTGGGAAGGGGAAAGTTGGAAGTGTCAACTAGGAAAATAAATTAGCATCAGGTGTTGACAGAATTGGCAGTGATTGTTACAGATGGGGCGGCCACTGAAGACTTCATTGTGGAGGGGTCTTCTGTGCTGAGAAGCAACAGTGAAAGAAGCGCACCGGCCTGTGTGGCCAGGAGAGCACAGCAGTGAGGAGAACAGCAAGTACCAAGATGGCCCTAGGCGCGAGCTTCTAGTCCAGGCTAGAAGACCATCAGGGCAAATGCGCGTGTGATGGGCAGAGAGAGGTGATGAGGTGTGACAGAAAAAGAGGGTCCTGGTGACAGTTCACATTTCAATAAGATCTTCTGAAAATGGTCTCCAAATCCATATATGTGAAGATGTATGGCTGCAAAGAACAATGATTTGTCTCTAAATCTTCCCAAAGTCGTGCTTCTAACTTCCTCCTTTGACAAAATACTCGCGTGAACTCAGTTCACACTGTGTCTATGTGTGCTTTGGCAGAAGCAAATTTCAAAACTCTCCACAATTTTTTGGGGGGGTGGAAGGAAGCAGTGTGTGAGCTTCTGAAATAATGTCACACAGGGGCCTGTCTGTGCCATCTGGTCATTTGTGCTTGAGTTGTGACTGTCCTTTACTCTTCCTGACCAGGAGGCTTAGCTTTGACGGAGAGAAGGGCTCCAGGCCTGGTGGCTGTTTCTGCTGAAGCCTGTGGGAGGCTGCAGACAGACCTCACCTACACATTTCCGTAAGCCTCCTGCTGACCGAGTTTTGCTTGGCCTGAACTTCCTTTTTTTTAAAAACTGAACTCATGACATGTGATTTCTAGTAAATAATGATACTGCCTCAACACTTACTTTCTCACCACATTAAAGAACTCTCTCTGTCAGAGGGAGGAAGCTTGCAGAGGCTAGTGCGACATTCATTTCATCAGAACTACCACTGCCTCACCACTTGGCTGCGAACCATGCCAAGTGGTGAGGCAGTGGTGGGGATGCCCTGCTGGGCATGATTTTTCTCCTGTATAATTTTTTTTTTTTTGGTAATTACATGAAATACCAAAGAACAATCTTGACTAAATAAATGAGAAGATTCTAAGCTATTGAAATTTTTACATTCATAGGCACTTCAATTCTACTTAGGGTGCTTAGTTGTCATAATTTACAAAATTATCTTAAGGTTCAAGAATAAAATGAAATGAAATGAAATGAAGAAAGCAGATTAGAAAAAGTACATCTCTATATAAAAAAGCCTAAGCCAGCGGTTCTCAACCTGTGGGTCGCGACCCCTTTGGGGGTCGAACGACCCTTTCACAGGGGTCGCCTAAGACCATCGGAAAACACATATATAATTACATATTGTTTTTGTGATTAATCACTATGCTTTAATTATGTTCAATTTGTAACAATGAAATCGGGGGTCACCACAACATGAGGAACTGTATTAAAGGGTCGCAGCATTAGGAAGGTTGAGAACGCCTGTTCGCCTGTTCGACCGTTCGCCTGGTAGCTATGATGCGCAATGACCACCAGGGGGCAGATGCTCCGGCCAGTAGAGAAGAGAGCCCAATTCCTTGCAGAATCAGCCCTGGGTTAGGTTGCTGCTGGGGCACTGTCGGCCCCCAAATTTGCTTCACCCGCACCTAAGACACAGAGATCGGTTTTGGCCCTATTCCTGCAGGCCAGGCCGAGGGACCCCACCGGTGCATGTATGGAGGGGAATAGTGGACCTCTAGTAACTGGTGATTTTAAAGTTTTCTGTAACTTAGTTTCATGCTTTCTACACTAGACTTAATTCCAATAACATATATGTTCCCTCTACCAACGGTGGAGGGGAGTCACAAGAGTCTTGGTAAGTAAAGAGAGCATGTCAATATTTTTTTATCCTGTGAAAATTTTTAAAAACCTTATCACCCTTTCCAGTGTTTCAGTTTGGCTCTCCTTGCTCTTCCTTGATATCCTCCAGGCCAGCAGTCTAACTTTCCTCTAAGTCACCAGAATGACCTTGAAAGACCCAATTTTGACTATGTCACTGAAAATTGACTTTATATTGTATGTGACATGTGAAAATGAGCAAAACTGGTTCAGTCAGAAATAGGATCCTCACTTTTTTTAAGAAAGTGTTTTACCCACCAATGTAATTAGAAGAGAATCTTTCCCTTCTCCTTCCCATCTCCTTCCTTTTCATCTTCTTCCTCCCTTTTCTTTTTCCCTCTCCCCTCTCCTCCTATCAATTCCCTTGACTATTCCTCTTTCCCTTGTTTCACCCCTCTTCCTTCTCTGTCCCTTATCATTCCTCTTTTTCCTTCTTCCTCCTTCACCCTCTGTCCATGAAGGGGAAGGTTTGCTCTGCTGAGCAGGCAGTATAACTAAACCAGAAATTGAGCACTATGTTGTCATATGGCTTTCAATAATTCATTTACCAAAAAAAGTACATATATTCTTGCCTATCTGAGAAAATAAAATTAAAAAGGTAATTGATACTTGTATTACTCTTTTAAAATTGCAACATTTAAAAGTAAACAATGATGTTCATCAGTTCAAACAATTTTTTAGTTCATGAATTCCAACTATTTCCTTTTTTTGGTAGATTTACCAGTCAACATGCCAATTAACAAGTACTAACTAAGTGCCTATTTGATATGAGATATTATGTAGAGCCTAAAAATAATAGTGGTACAGGTCAAAGTCCAAGCTTTCAAGGAAGTTTCAATCCAGTTCAGGAAAGAAAGCGTAAACACTTGAAAAATTATAAAACAATGCTAGAGATAGTGCAACAATACAGTAATATGGCAAGACAGGAACTGATGACTAATTGCAAATGAATGACCAAGATGGTAAGTGCTAGGGCCTTTCAGAGAAGGGAGTAATTCCTGTGGTCTGAGGTGGCCTGGGGACATGTCACAAAACAAGACAGATGTAGAAAATATTCAGGTTCCAAAGGGGAAGAGAGAAAGAGGCAGTGGATTCCACACCAAGCAATGGAATGAGCTGAAACTCTGAAGTAGCAAAGCACAGGTGTTTCAGGAAACAACCTCTGTGGCCTGAGTAGAAGATGTGGAAAAAATCAGATTGGAAATAAGTTGGGGAAAGGCTTATGGAGGGCTTTGAAGGCTTTGTTTAGGTCTACCAAAGGTCTCTGTGACATTGTCATAGGTGGGGCTCTCTGTCAAGATTTGTCAAAAGAATGTGGCATTTCATGATATAGAGATTAAGACAGAGATTCAAATCAGAGGTCCTTAGTGCATGAGCAAACAGAAAATCTCTCAGCCGCTGGTACTGTTGCAATGAGCATGGCCATCACTGAGAGAAATAGGCATCTGGTTAGTTTATACGTAAGCTTTTCTTTTATCCTCTAAGTAATGACAAACCATCAGTAAATTTTGACCAGGCAGCTTACATAATCAAATTTTGTTAGCCATATCACTCACTGTAACAGCCTATAAGGATAAATTAGAAAGAGATGAACTTCACAGTAAAATAAGGGCTAAGGAAGGAGTCATGGAAGAAATGGTGATGAACTAATGTAAGACCATGATAGTAAGGATGGCAAGTAGAGAACAGAGCTGGAGAGATTTAGGATCTGGAACCAACTGGACTTGGCCTTAAGGTGAATGTGTGTGTGGGTCATAGGCTAGGAAGACATTGGGAGATAGAGTTAGCTGTGGGAAGGGGCTTCCGAGGGTGGCTCCCTGAACACTGGTTTGAGTTATTGTCCTCAAACCAGTCAATAAAATAGTGTTTTATTGACTTTACTTTGGAATTGTGCTTAAATTTGAATTTCATATTTATTCTCCCAAATATTGTCACTTTCTCTGTGAAGGCCTATCACCAGCCCCCTTTTCTGCTCTGGGCCACACAACTGGCGGGGTGGATTATCTCAAAAACAATTATATTTATCACTCTTCTAAAACTTCTCAGTTGATACTTTATATCTATTAATCAAAGTCCAAGCCATTTACCCTGTTATAAGGCCCTTCATAACTCCCCATATCTTATCCCCACAATCCCTTCATATGACATCTACCCAACTAATTTCTTCTGTTCCAGTCCACTTAAAGTCTCACTCCTTTGACACATGATGCTCTTAGCTGCCTCAGAGACGTTTCACAGCTGCCCTTGTGACAGCATTGACTCCACACTTTGTTCTGTTATCATCTTTTTGGAAGAAGCCTTTCAATTTCCCAGGCAGAATTAGGTACAACACTGTAATAACTAATGTTTATCAAGTTATTCCCTGCTAGTAACTTGATAAAGCATTTACACATATTAACCATTTGCTGAAAAGATAGGTGGTTGAAGAAACTGAGGCACAGAGAGGCTTGTTCAAGGGGAAATAGCTAGAGAATGGTAGTTACTGTGTCAACAAAGTTTGTCTGATTCCCGTGGTACCATTACCCTGCTCTCTCCTGTTGGGACTGAGTTCCTCTGTGCTTGGAGCATAGCTCATTCACTTTTGTAATCCCATCTCCTACTATGCATCCAATGATGTTCTGTTGATTTAATTCACAGATGAAAGCATGCCTGGGAATTGATAAAGTGGTTTAAGGCAGAGACAGTGACTGACAAAAGCTTTACCTCTATCCTTCCCCAGCTAGCAGCTACATGGAGCAGAAGCTTTTCATGCCTTTGAAGGAGTGACTACTGTGAGGATACACACGCTGTGGCAAGGCCTGGGAAGATATAGCTATCCAGGCCTTTCCCAGCAATATTCATATCATACTTTCTGTTTGAAAAGTTATTTCTGTCTATAATCCAAACCAACAAAACAAAAATTCAGGAAATTAAAAAATATATATTAGAATATTCTAGAAAGAATTATATCCAAGTTGAATGGGTACCTTGGCAAGTCTTTGGGATGGATAAAAAGTTGTTGCAATTCTAACTTAAAAGCGGAACAGTAAAGAGCAGAGGTGGAAATTGATGCGAGTTCTAACAGTGTTGTGCATCTTTGATTTGTTGAGCTACTTTTCAAATCAATAGTGTCTCCCACATAGCTGCATTTATGAATCCAGGCCATGTGCCTTTGCCAGACTTGCTTTGAACAATGAGAAAAATGTAAAGCATATTAACAATAGTCAGCACTTCATTGCTAAATTCTAGGTATGTTCGAAGCACTTTACCTATTCTAGACTGCTTCTGAAAACTATACCGACTCCATGCATATCTCGTACAGATGTCCTGAATTATCCAGGTCGATGGCTCGTTAATATTTGCAGCCATCCCCTTTCTTCTGACTGGCCCAACTCCATAGATCAGTCGGAGTTTCTTAAATTGCTCTCTCTGGTTACTAGGGACCTAAGGTTTCTCCTTTTGTGACTAACTTCTTCAAAGGCTGAGAGATAGTTAATCCCTTTCTCTTGACAAAACCATAATCAGAGCGAAGCCTTAAAAAAGATCACTTTCAGAGAAGCAATTGAAAAAAAGAATGAAGTAACAGAACCTTAAGTTTGACTGCAGGGGTTTAAAACCAAGAAAGAACCGCATTAAGCAAAGACATAGAACTTCATTATTTTAAGAATTGGCAGCAGCCTGATTTCATGTCCAAAAAAACTTAATTTCTAGATTTATCTCCACTGAAACCACTTTGGGTCAGCTCTTATTGCTCTCAACTTGGTTCCCATTTCTCCCCGGCCCCCCCCTCTGCACAGTAATCTTATTTCTCTGTGGCTTTATTCTGGTCTTCATATCTCACTATGTCAAAGCACTTTGCATTTCTGTCCAAGCCATCAGGAAGTTCTACACTGTGTGTGCAATTAGAATAAATCCACGAGGAAAGCAACAGGATATTGATGAACTGATACTGCTCTCTTTTAAGATATTTGTTCTAAAGTTGTTGTTTTTTGTTTGTTTGTTTGTGTATGTGTGTGCTGTTTCTTTCTTTTTTTTTTGGTGCATATGTTCATGTGGAAATTTTCAGAGGCACACAAAAATAGAGAAAATATACAATGAACCTACATGGACCCATCACCCATCATTTTCTGCCATTCGTGTTTTATCTAATACCCCTGGGTATATTTGTTTGTTTGAGTATTTTAAAGCAAACCACAGCTACTATATCACTTGTAAATAATTCTGTATGTGTCTTTAAGAGATAAGAATGTCATACATAAAATGAGCTATTATTATTTAACTAGAAGCTCAGTGCATGAAATTTGTGCACTTGGGAGGGGATTCCCTCAGCCTGGCCTGAACCCTCTCACAGTCTGGGACCCCTCGAAGGATGTCTGACTGATGGCTTAGGCCCGGGGAGCGGGCCTAAGCTGGCAGTCGAACATCCTTAGCGCTGCTGCGGAGGTGGGCGCTCCCACCACTGTTGTGCTTGCCAGCTGTGAACCTGGCTTCTGGCTGAGTGGTGCTCCCCCTGTGAGAGCACACTGACCACCAGGCAGAAGCTCCTGCATTGAGCATCTGCTCCCTGGTGGTCAGTGAATGTCATAGCAACCAGTCATTCAGCCATTTGGTCAACTTGCATATTAGCCTTTTATTATATAGGATAGTATCTACTATTCAGCATGTGCTATATTCATGACTTAGTCTTTTTTTCTTTTTTTTTTAATGGTTAATTTGTAAAAAAACACACCACAGGGTTCAAGGGTTCTAAAAATGCCCACACATTGCATTCGGCTTGTGTATCTCTGCAACCATTTGTTGAACTGCCGGTGTAGGTTGCATCCTTTACAGACAGTATCTCAATCCACCCTCACAGCATACTTCAGAGGTCGGGCCCATCATCTCTGTCTCACCAGCTGGAGTTTAGTGAGAATGTTTGGATGGCTTGCCTCAACTTGCATGATTTCCTCAGGCAAAGGCTGTGTATATTGGGACCCAGACTTCAAAGTCATTCCTCTTTTATGCTGGTCTATTTCTTCTTCCCCAAGTAAGTGAGACTCCTGCTTCCTTCACATCTGCCACTCTTAACTCTGTGCCATTGCTTTTCATATCCTTTGCCCCTTCAGGGTGTTTGGCAAATCTAGACCCTGAAGTTAGGTATCTCCCTTCCCCCAGGTTAGTGAGGTGCTGAAACCCCCCAAGCAGGGGAGGCTCTGGTTAAATTGCTTCTTCTGAGAGCCGACCTGTTTATGGTAAGAAGAACAGAATGCTGTGGTGTATTTGAAAATGGTTCCTTTTGCCCTCTCCCTGCCAGATGGATAAGGGGATTTTTTTTCAGATAGTCACTCTGAGAAGCTGGTTGAGCTCCTGGAGGTGACATTCACAAAAGTGTGGGAGCATCCTTGAGGGGTCCCCTAGGGTTTGTAACTTCCAGTCTTGTGTGGACACTGAGCCTCCAGCAACTTGTCAATTACAGTTCAGGTTTCCTTGCGAGAGGGGCTGGGCTAGTTCCTGCTGGTCAGTGCTTGTGGGTTTCGGCTTTGGAAAGTCGCCATATCAACTGTCAGTCTTTTCCAAACTGGGACAGGGGTTTGCCCTGTGACCTTACTTCTCTTACAGATATAAAGAGAGTTGTTCGTTTTTTTCCGTTTGTTCAGCTTTTTCCTTGTTGTTAGGACAGAGTAGCAGCTTCCCGCTTCTTACATGCCTTACTGGAAACCAGAAGTTTAGCCCAGTTCACACCAGTGTGTTCTCACTCAACTCTGAAGGAAGCTTTTATTTGATTTGTAGTTGAACCCATGCCGGCAGCACAAACTTTTAATGCTAACATCACTCTTTTGACCAGATTACTTCTTTGATGAATATTCTAACTTATTTCCAATGGGGATTCTATAAGATTTGTACATTTAAAGATTGAGAATATAAATGTTTACTATTATGAAGCAAGAGATGAACTAAAGTTAAGCAAATAGCAGCTATTACTTAGTTGAAGAGGCCTCTATGCAAAATAAACACAGAACACAATAAGCAGTGAAAACCGGTACTTAGTCATGGCATCTAAAAGGCTTATGGTAAAATCCATGCTAAAGATACACAGAAATATAATTATTACATATACTTCCTCATTCTATTTATTATTCATATCACTTTCACTTGTATATCTTTTAAAAAATGATACACAACAGAAATGACCTATTTACCAGAAATGATAGACAAAAGAAATGACCTATTTACCAGAAAAATCTGCAATAAGTGTGCGGGGGTGGGAAGAATGTGAGGGTTAAGGCTGCATGGAGGAGTGGTTGCCACATGATATTGTAACAATTACTTGTGAAATTCTCTTCATGCATAAATGCCTCAGGGTAAATGATAAGAAATAATAACATCAGCATGACATTTTTTTGTTATCTGCTGTTGCTGGTTGCATTGCACTGACATTAGCTGTCCTGCTCTGTGATATCCATGTTAGAGGGAGCTTTCAGGGTCTTAAAATCCTTAGCACGTTACTACACAAACTCTGGTTCCGCAGTAGACACCGAAGAACTTGTAGGCACGTGCAAATTAAAGGGGAGAGGTCTATCACTTACTGTTTCTATATCTGCTAAATGGCAACAGTATTGTGGGTGTCCTTGGAATTAGTGAGCACCCAAGTTACCATTGAAAATGGGATATTGCCATCAGATTCGAAGAGAGACTTTCATGTCATTATTACCACTTAGTGCTTTAAAATATGTGTAAAATTCTGGGGAGCGTCAACATAAAAGCAGGTTACCTCAGAGAAATAACAAACCTTCTTTCAGCAAAAAGTGGAACCTGAGAAGATACAACAGGATAGTACCTTTTGGTTGGGAGAGGAAAGTAGGGAATAATTAGAGGCAGTTCCACCAAGGGAGTCACCTAGGGCCGTGGTCGGCAAACTGCGGCTCGCGAGCCACATGCAGCTCTTTGGCCCCTTGAGTGTGGCTCTTCCTAAGCCTTAGGAGTACCCTAATTAAGTTAATGACAATGTACCTACCTATATAGTTTAAGTTTAAAAAACTTGGCTCTCAAAAGAAATGTCAATCGTTGTACTGTTGATATTTGGCTCTGCCGACCACTGACTAGGGAACCACGTGTAGATGCTGGGAACCTGTGGGAGGGGATACTATATAGGACAAGGAAAGGCTTCCTGGTTTGGCTTGGAGCTGACCCTGAGCACCAGGGAGATTTCAAAAGTACTGTGCAAGGCAAAAATAACGCACAGATAAAAATCCAGCAATACAAGAAAACAGGAGGGGAAGGGGAGGGGCCATTGAACTTCCCTGATGAAGAGGTCATGTGTGAGGCTAGCACAGGGCCCGGACGCCTTAAAGAGCCAGGGTGTCCTGTGCTGCTCCGCCGCACTCCACTGCCTCCATGGTTCTGTGCTAGACGAAGGGCTTGGCTTGCATTTTCACGCGTGTGAAAATACATATATTTAAACACTAGAATCACTCTGAATGCATCAAGATGCTAGGAGACATCTCTGAAGAAAAAAAAAATGACTGAGGGGAGAATTATTAATGTGAAGAGAAGAAAAAATGCAACATGTATCTCTTGTCCTGGATTCAATCAAGTCCACGTGCCCTTTGATGGGTATGGTAGAATGTGCTGCACTATTTAATTTGGCATTTCTCTTCTTGTTTTGAGAGTTTTAAGCACATAGTTGATGTCTTGAAAATTCTGTGTATTTTGCAGTGCTATAGTATTAGTATATTTGAACTTAAGTTGTTCGTTTGTTGTTTCTTAATTGCCTCCGATTAAAATTTCTTTTTAAAAAAATATATTTTTATTGATTTCAGAGAGGAAGAGAGAGATAGAAACATCAATGATGAGAATCATTGATCGGCTGCCTCCTGCATGCTCCCTATAGGGGATCGAGCCCGCAACCTGAGTATATGCCCTTGA
>NW_005358983.1:112738-114647 GCF_000412655.1 Myotis brandtii | reverse complement strand
TATATAAAGTTTATGTAATGGCTATGACAAGAATCTCTACAAAATTATATTCAGAATTAATCAACTTATATTGAGTGCTCATTATGATTTAGACAGTGTTCTACTCATTTGCATAGAGAATTTCCATCCTCCTTGAATCATTGATGTAACGTAGGCTTTAAAAAAATATTTTTAAATAATTATAGATTCACAGAAATTCGAGAAAAAAAAATAATACAGAGAGATCCCATATAGTGGTTACATCTTACGGGACTAGAGTATGACATCAAACCAGGAAGTTGTCATTGAAGTGCATGCACACTTCTATGTCATGTTATCACGTGTGAGATTTGTGGAACCTATGCACTCAAGATACAGAACTACAGTGGGGCCTTGACTTACGAGTTTAATTTGTTCCGAGACCGAGCTCGTTAAGGAGCTCGTTAAGGAGCTGTATTCTATTCACCACAAAGATCTCCCTTGTGCTTCCGCTAACGGTCATTCCCCCACCATCCCTAATGCCTGGCAATCATTAATCTGTCCTACATCTTTATAAGCCTGTAATTTCAAGAATGTCATGTAAATGCAACCAGGGAATAGGTGACCTTTTCACTCAGCTGAGTTCTCTGAAGTCCATGCAAGTTGTTGCATGTATCAGTGACTTGTCCTTTTTATTGCTGAAAACTATCCCACCATGTAGATGTATCACACTTCATTCACCCATTGCAGAAAATATTAGCTGTTTTCAGTTTTCTGGCTATTACAAGTAGAGCTGCTATGAACATTGTGTACAGATTTTTGTGATGTGTGTTTTTTAAAAATATATAAATCACTTTTCAGAGCTGAGATAGAGGAGATAGAGTGTCCGGAGCACAGAACAGGTTTCCAAACCCAGATGTTTTTACTTTATTTCCTGTGCTGTTTCTAATGATCCCAGATTAAATGAGAACAAACTGTTCTACAGGCAGTGTAGAAAAGTAATGATTATATTTTTTATTACATCTTGATAAACTATTGGTTTTAGAATAATATCTGCTCAAAGACTTGATTGTTTTTAGCATCCTGTATGCACACTGATTCGCTCATATATTCATTAACACTATTGTTTTAGTGCCATTAGGTGCCAGGGCCTGTGCTGTGTCACAACGGGTGCCTGCCCCATGAAGTCCTTTCCAAAATACTATGTTTACAGCACAGAGGTAGCTTGCTGGTTTAATAGTTTTAAATTATACTTGGAAAAATGCTTACTCACAGATAACTGCTATAACAATAGTTAAATCCGTGTTCTTTTTTAAAATTTTTATATTGAGTTTTGGAGAGAGAGGAATGGAGAGGGAGAGAGAAACATCATTGGCAGCTTCCTGCACAACCCCCTCCCAGGGATTGATCCTGCAACTGGGGAATGTACCCTGACCTTTAGGTGCCTGAGACAATGCCCAGCCAATAAAGTCACACCAGCCAGGGCTAAATGTGTATTCTCAGATTTAAATTTTTTGAAAGATTTGGGTTAACATATTTTGCCTCATCGTAGGAAAGCAATTGCTGAGCATGCATGCACAAATACACAATCTAATTTGCAAGGTATGCAGTTCAATACTGCTTTCAAATATGGGTGAGGTTCAGATGGATTTTTATTTGTGACTTGTTCACAAATTAATGATTTCTTCTACTTAGTCTATGTCTCTTTCCCCCAATAGCATGAAAAATTAATCAACCGGCCACAGAGTACCAAAAGAATTTCTACAGATCCTCTAGGTAAGAGTGCCCTCACTACAGAGCTGCCTTTTCTCTCTTATATTATACTAGAGGCCCGGTGCACAAAAATTTGTGCACTCGGGGGGTAGAGGGGGTCTCTCAGCCCGGCCTGTGCCCTCTCGCAGTCTGGGACCACTTGGGAGATAATGACCTGCTGGCTTAGGCCTGCTCCCGG
>NW_005358983.1:103094-111653 GCF_000412655.1 Myotis brandtii | reverse complement strand
TTCCCCTGGCTGCCGGCACCGGTTTTCCTCCGGCACCCGGGACCCAGGCCTTCGCTCCGGCCGGAGCTGCCTTCAGTCTTCGCTGCTCTGGCCGGAGCTGCCTTCAAGCCTTCACTGCTCCGGCTAGAGCCGCCTTCAGTCTTCACTCTGCCACTTCATGCCTATGTATGCAAATTAACTGCCATCTTTGTTGGTAGTTAATTTGCATATCTCACTGATTAGCCAATGGGAAGGGTAGCGGCCGTACAGCTAATTACCATGTTTCTCTTTTATTAGATAGGACTAGAGGCCTGGTGCACTAAATTCATGCATGGGGGGGGGGTCGGGGGGGTCCCTCAGCCTGGTCTGTGCCCTCTTGCAATCCAGGACCCCTCGGTGGATATCTGACTGCCAATTTATGGGCCTAAACCAGCAGTCGGACATCCCTCTTGCAATCCGGGACGCTGCATGCACCAGTCAGTGACCATACTTTTCATACAGGTGAAAGGCATCTTGCTGTTGTATGGGCAGCTACATTTTTTTTGCCCTGATTATAAAAAGTAGTATGTAACATGATCCTTCTGAATCAGTAGTACTATTTTCCCCATCTTATGGGTGGAAAACTGAAGCAGAGAGAAGTTAAGTAATTGGCTTTGTCACACAGTTATAAGTGTCAGAATCAGGGCTGACCACAAAATGTGCAAGAGTCTATCCATATCATCACTGCATCATCCTGTTTTTTCAGAGTTAGAGTAGCCTTGCCAGGTTTTAATTTTTAAATCTAAGAAACTGTTCCCAATATATAGGGTAGGGTCTCTAGGCCTGGCTAGCGATCAGGGCCAATTGGTGGGGCGACCGGCAAGGCGATCGGGGGGCCCCTGCTGGCACCCACCTTGGCCGGCCTGGCACCACCTTCTTGCTGGCCCTGCCCCCTACCACTGCCGCCACCGGTCACCTCCCTTTGCGGGGTGATCGGTGGGGTGATAGGGGGCCTGCTGATACTCGCCTTGGCTGGCCTGGGGCCTGCGGGCTGGGGGCAGCTCCTGCATTGAGCATCTGCCCCCTGGTGGTCAGTGCTCATCATAGCGACTGGTCATTCTGCTGTTCAGTCAGTTTTCATATTAGGCTTTTATTATATAGGATATTTTATGCGAATCCTTTTATAAAAATGAATAGAGAACTTTGCAGTTCAATAATCATTAAGTTTATCACCCTAATAAATGTTTTCCTTTGGAAGTCATGCATGTTTAATTCAAAGCATACTCGAATGTAGACATAGTTAAATTTATATTAAAATCTATAAGAAATATAAAGTCTACTAAGCAATATTTTACTAAGATAACTAGTAATTGCTTAGTTTGGTAAGTAGACCAGTGCAGTTTTTTCTGAAATGCTGACTATTAATTGTGAGTCTTAAAGTTTGGTCACCTCAAATCTACATTTGAGGGCAATAGATTTTAAATGGAGGTATACTGGTATGAAACCACAACAGAAACCTGTGCTTTTTATTGTGGTTATGCATAAATCACTTACATAACAATGATGGGGATTGCAGGGTAGAATTGGACAGTTTTATTCTATTTTAGCCTTTGAAACAATTCATTTTGTGATGTTAATAATGACTTTAATCATTTATTGGTCTCCAGAAAACACATGAGTGTGTTTCACTACTGTGTTAAACCCACCACTGATGGCAAAGCCTTCCCTTCAGGGGTTACCTTTATAGATTTGTACAGAAAACGTCCAGGCTTTACTGAATTATACTAGAAGAAAGTAGGCTGGGAATAAACCTTAGTGCTATACATCCTCTCAGAGGCACTAAAACTGCTTTCAAAGAGACAGCAGGTGACACAGCAAAACAAAACAGAAAACACCAAAGCTACCCCCTACTCCCCACACACACCTCTGCCAAACAAAAAACCAAACGAAACCAAATGAAAAACAGCAGTAGATGAAAGCCCAGGAAGTTTGTTAACTTTTGAAGAATCTGATGTTCAAATAACTCTCACTGCCATTGTCACAACCACGGGAGGGCACAGGGCACCCTGCTCTTCCCTACCTGCACCAGGAAGTCCTAGGTTGTTACACGTTGTGGTCTTACAGGACCAATACCATCTGAGCTGCTGCAGGAAGGGTGATGGGAGGTGAGGTTAGAGCAGGATTAAACTATAAAAAGCTTTAAATGCTAAGTTAGTTAAGGCATTCAGACAATAGTTTATGAGAGATGTATTAACAAGAAAAAATAAGATCTGCTTAGACTGAAAACTTCTCTTTATTAGTTGTATGGAAGACTAAAGTTAGGTAAAACTGATAGCAGTGATATGAATTAGAACCCAGGTTCCTACAATTCTCCAGAAAAGAGAGATAGGTCATGACCAAGAGTGGGTCAGTAAGGCCGAAAACTGGGGGAAATAGCTGAAACATGTTTACCAGTAGAGTTAGAACCAGTTGAACTTTGGTACAGGGGATAAGAAATAGGCTTTGAGAAATTAGAATAATATAACATGTTTTAGCTTACTCAATTGAGTGGTCACATTTACTGAAAAAGTTGATAGGGTGAAGGATCAGGTGGAAGAAGGAAAGGCCAAAGTTGATTTTGATTTGAGAAATAGAGAGTGGTATATCCTGGTAAAGATAACTGGGAGATGAACATTGCATATGCTATACCAGGATCTAGGAAAACAAAGCCACAGATGAAGATCTAGTAGATCTGGGCTGTTTCACAAAGAGTAGATGGCTGAGGCGATAAGAGTTGATGAATTCATTGAGGGGAGAGGATAGAAATAGAGGAGGCCTGAGATCTGAAGCACTAATTCAGCTGTATCGGGAGGAAGAGACTCAGCAACGCAGTAAGAGCCATGTGGCAGAAGAGGGAACCCAAGGGAAGTGGTAAAACGCCTTGTAAAGTCAGACATGAAGATCTAGTAGATCTGGGCTGTTTCACAAAGAGTAGATGGCTGAGGCGATAAGAGTTGATGAATTCATTGAGGGGAGAGGATAGAAATAGAAGAGGCCTGAGATCGGAAGCACTAATTCAGCTGTATCAGGAGGAAGAGACTCAGCAACGTAGAAGAGGGAACCCAAGGGAAGCGGTAAAATGCCTTGTGAAGTCAGATGAGACAGACTGAGAATCAGCTGTTGTAAGGAGAAATTAGGAGGGCTCTGGGAAAACTGGAAAGGCTTCAGTAGAGTTTTAAAAGAGGGTCCAGAATCCCTAAAGCAAGGGTTTAAGAAGTGAGCCGGCAGAGATGAACTCGAGGCATCAAGTTTACATTAGGCATTAAAAGATTTTATGGTAAAAGGTGTAACATTTACAATCTGAAGAGAAACCACAGTATAGGGAATATAGTCAATAATATTGCAATAACTATAAATGGTGCCAGGTGCATACTGGAAATATCCGGGGGGTAACACTTTGTAAACTATGCGATTGTCTCTAACCACTATGCTGTACACCTGAAACCAATACAAAATGATATTGAAAGTTAAAAAAAAGATAAAATGAAGATCCTTGTCCTTTGGCTCTGAAAACAAACATAAAAGATTTTATGGGAAGGGAAGGAAGAGATAGCTCAGTAGGTTGAAAAAGTAGCAGAAGCAAGGAAATAGGAGGCTTGAGAGTATTTGTAAGAAGTATGGCAAGAACCTGTGGTGAGGAGGAGATTAAGGAACAGGTGTGAAGGGAAATAATGATGAAAAACACTGTGATGGATGGAATGTGGCAAACACCAGGAGTTAGATTTTGTAAGAAAATGATTGTGAAATGAAAATAAGGTTATGAGAACTTAGGTCAAATGGCTTTGGGTAAAGTAGGAGAAACAGACATTGGCTGAGTGACACAGAATGCATGTGAGTGTGGGGCTTAAGGATGGTAGAAGATCCTTAAGGATGGGGCATTGCTCTGGAAAAATTTAAATGGAGTGCAGGAAAAAGATTTTTTAATGGATTTGTAATCTACTAAGGGCTTAAATAGTGGAAAAAACATAGAGTTGGGTAAAGTAGGAGAAACAGACATTGGCTGAGTGACACAGAATGCATGTGAGTGTGGGGCTTAAGGATAGTAGAAGAGATTTGGGTCATTGCTCTGGAAAACTTTAAATGGAGTGAAGTAAGAAGATTTTTTAATGGATTTGTAAGCTGCTAAGCACTTAAATAGTGGAAAAAACATTGGAAAAAACATAGAATTTCTTGATCACATTCACCATAGGTTCATAACCCTGGACGGCCTGATAGTTAAATGTAACAAGCAGGATTGGGGATGGACAAGTTGAGAGCAATGAAAGCTAAAGAGGACAGCATAGTTTAAGGAAGATCCAAGACCCTTCTTGATGTACACAGCTGGTTGTTAGAAGCAGCATGTGACACCCAGTAGGTTTGACCGAAAGACTGAGAGCATCAAAGGAATTGGTATATTAGTAGTGATGGGGCAAGAAGAATATGAAACAGGAGCAATGAAACAAAGGCTGTGGAAGTTTAGGAGGTACTGGTGGGCAGTAACATGGAAAAGCTGAGGCCAAGGAGGTGGAATAATTCTGGTTGATGATGAAACATGAGAACTGGCCATGAGAGTCAGTATCCAACATGGAGTCACACGCAAATCATTGATGTTGACAAGATTAAGGAACTATGTGATCAGTGATGGTACTGATGGCCAAGGCAGTTGCTGATAATTCTGCCTGCTGATGGCAACAGACAGATGATGTGGACAGGGAGAGAAAGGCCTGTAGCATGGACATCAAAATCCATATACTGCAGAATGCTCGTTTGAAAGTGACAATGGAGAGCAAGAATGTGTTGACTCCACTTCCCAGTAGCTTTCACAGAAAAGTGGAATGACTCATAGTGTAAAATCAGGTGTGTTTAAGTGAGCAGGTCAATGGGAAGGTGGAGAGCAAGAATGTGTTGACTCCACTTCCCAGTAGCCTTCACAGAAAAGTGGATTGACTCATAGTGTAAAATCAGGTGTGTTTGAGCAGGCCAATGGGCAGTAATACTTGAGTGAAAGGTGGCACAAGACCAGGGAAAATGGTGCGGGGTGAGCATGAGCGGGAAAGTGACTGTGAGGCAGACTAGTGCTGGATGTGGAAGGAGAGAGAGAGTAAGGTTGGGGGTATTACTGAGAGTGATGGGTCTGAGTTACACAATGAAGAAAACAACAACAGAAAAATGAATCGTGAGGTTAGGTGGTAGATGAGAGTCACAGGGTAAGGGAAGAAGTATGCTGAGCACACAGGATATATTCAAAGGAGATGTTTGTGATTCTGAATACTAGTCTGGAGGGCAGGGGAAATGTTGGTATGGGGAACCTTCCACAGAACTGATCTGTGGGGAATGGATCTTGTTTAGTTTGTGGGTGTCTGTAGTGGTGTGTGTGTGTGTGTGTGTGTGTGTGAGACAATTGTCCAGGTGCCCCCAACACTTAGGCATCAGATTAGTACTAATTAAGGAAAGTATTTTTTGAACCTAAAAAATATCCTTTACCATACATGCTACTTATAATAGGGTTGGGGGCTTGTTAAAAATGCCAAGTTTTGCCCCCCTTCTTGTCCTAATTAAGTAGACTCTCTGAGGCAGGGTGACAAACTATTGCACAAGCCCATTTGGCTCTTGGGAAAGTTAACATTAGAGAAGCATTTTCAACCCTCTGTAAGAGAAGACCCCAGAAATTCAAAGGCTCTCAATGGTCCAACTGGGAGGTCCCAAATCTTTCTGCTGCTCAGAGGACAAACCAGAGAGCACTTAGATTCATGTGAACAGGGATGGAGGATGAGATGAGCACATGCCCCAAGAAAGAGCCCTAACACTGTTCCCCTGTGCCTGGCAGAAGCCCTGTGGGATAACTTGCTCTACTGGTTGGCCGAGGAGCTCTCTGAAGAAAACGCCACGAGTCTCTCCTCGTCCCTCCCCCTTCGCCGCAGCACCATTCAGCTCATCAAACTGAAGAACCCAGATGATCTCACAGGACAGATCCACGAACTCCTCTGCTCCTGGAAGAAATCACTCCCGAATTCCACCAATAAGCTTCGCCTTCTGGCTCGCCATCTCCGCAAGATCGGCAGGAGTGATCTTTCAGAAGAGCTCAAGTTCAAGTGGGAAAATAAAGTGTTCACCGAGCCACAGCAGTGGTTTGAGGTGGCAGAGTAAAGCCGGTTGCTCTTCCTTTGGGTCAGAGTTGGTTGTAAGATTGTTTTCTGTCAACATTTTACTAGGGGCTCCCGGTAATGGTGTCTGAAGTGAATCTATTTGATAGATGTGCTACTGAGACAAGGGGCAAAGCACTAGTCAGACAATAAAAAGATTCCTAGGTCTGAGTGCTCCTTCATGGGTCAGTGATATGTGTTGTGCAAGCATGACCATCTTGGGTCCAGCCGAACTTAATGGCATTTGCAATAGGGTTTTCTCTGTTCACATTTTAATAGGTGAAGTCTCTAAGTGTAAAGGAAAGATATGATATATAGAATCCCTTCTTATTGTTTTAACAATAGCAATATAGGCAACAATACACTGTTATCTAGCTACATAAGGAAAATAGTTATCCAGGATTCCAAGCAACTAATCTTCATTACGCGATACAGTGGAGCCCATAGGTAACAATGCCAAATAAACTGGACTGCGGAGATCTGACATAGATGATAGCAAATCACTTCTAGAAAACAGACAGGTTCTAAATAAGTTAAATATAGGATAACACTTCATTCATTTACTGCCACAAACCTTTCTTTTACTAAAATGTAGCCTGGGATAGGGAAAAACCTCATGTTTTATTACTAGTGGGATGAAGGAAGTGCAGAGGATCTGAAAGAATCACCTACTTAGGAAAAAACTCTGCTTATAAATCAGTTTGAGGAAAACCTTATTACATGAGCCCTATTTAAAAAGTTAAAAAAAAACAACAACCCACAAACTAAAAGAAAAAAATAGTAATTATCTAAGCCCCTTCATCACTAATAATCCCTGTTAATGTCTGATGCATAAGCTCTGAGACTTTGAAAAACCTAAAGCCCCTTTGCTCCCTGCACAGCATGAAATGAAAGGGACATTACATTAGTAACCAATGTCTTTGAATGTTTTAATAGCTGCTTAAAATCTCATTTCATAGCATTGCCATATTAATTTTAGTATTACCTGTTTTGAAAAATGTAATGATGTAGTACTTTTTTATTTCTGGCTTTTTTATTCAACTTTATGTTGTTGAAATTTATCCATGTTGTTTGGCAATAGTTTGTTTCTTCTCATTAATATATAATATTCCATTATATGCATATACTACAAATAAATGTCTATTCCACTGTAGATAGCATTTCAGTAGATTTCTGTTTGGAGCTATTATAAACAGTGTTTTTATGAACATCTGTACCTACCTTTAGTGAATATATATAGTTATTTCTCCTCAGTATGTAGCTGAGAGCATAATAAGTGGTTATCAGAATTAACTTAACCTTTCCCCTGTTATTGTGTAAGATTGGATTTGTGCACTGGTGGGGACCCTCGGCCTGGCCTGCAGATTGTGACAGGCTAAGGGACCTCAACGGTGCATGATCAGGGCCAGGGAAGGACCACAGGAGGGCTCCACGGCTTGTCCAGCCCATCTTGCCCAGTCCTGACAGGCCAGACCCCAGCAGCAAGCTAACCTACTGGTTGGAGCATCTGCCCCCTGGTGGTCAATGTGCGTCATAGTGACTGGTCGAACAGTCAAACAAATGGTCGGACACTTAGCATATTAGGCTTTTATTATATAGGATTCAGGTAACTTCCTTCTTTTCATAAAAATAACACTACAATGACTACTTTTCTACATATGCATGTGAACTATTATTTCTTTGGGATAAACTTTTAGAAATGGGATTACCTGCTGTTAACATATTTTAGGCTCTTGATACAAATTGACAGATTTCCACTTTATATTCTAATCATCAAGTTATGAAGATTCTTAGCAAAACAGCATTTTCAAATATATCTAAAAATGAATCAACCTGAAGCACATAACATGAAATCCTACATCCCAGGAAAGCCTGGATTGTCTTCAATTGCTTTATTGAGGAAAAAAGATATTGACTTAAATCTTTTACAGCATCTTCTCTACTAATGAGTGGAGTATTTTTCATTGACATTTCAAAAAGTATCAGGAAGAAGAAGGATATAGAAGACATGTGGACAGATTCCCAGGATGTCAGAGAGCTATGGTATCAAACAACAGCTAAATTCCAATGAAAAGATGTTAAATTCATTTATTCAACGGATATATGTTGAACACAAATTCTGGGTCAGGCAGTCTTCTATGCTAGAAGAACAAAACAAGTAAGAGACAGCCTCTGGGATATGTTTTTGTTTGAAGGAAGAGTGAATGAATGAGATCAACAGGCTGTTATTGCCTGTAATGAACCAGACTCTTAATGTTGAGCTCTTTACAGGAATTCACTCATTTAATTCTCCTAACCGCCTGTGAGGTAGGTACACCGCCACATTCTATGAGAGGAAACTGGAGATTGGAGAGATTGAGTGCCTTGCCTAAAATTACAAGTAAGTGAGTGACATAACCAGGATTCAAATGCATGCTGCCACCAAATTAAAAAGAAAGAA
>NW_005358983.1:100756-102984 GCF_000412655.1 Myotis brandtii | reverse complement strand
TATATGCCATTATTTTAAACATTCTGTATTTCTACTTCTCATTTTGCAAAACAACATTTCTAATTCATATCAGTGGTGCAAATAGATAGAAGTTTTGAGGATGAGGATGAGGATGGGGGAGGGGCAGGTGATGGGAGGGGAGTGTGATGTTGACATCCTTGATATTTGTCCCAGCTCAATTGGTTAAATGTTCTCTTAGACTTGTTTAAGGGACTGACAGGTTAGGGCAATATTGAAAATTGACTTAATCATAAATTGGTGGTGCATAAATACTGTGGGTTTGTTTTCTTTCCAGCAAATAACAGTAGTCACCAGTAATTAGAGCTACTTTGCCACAACTTGACTCTTCAGGTACATCAAAAGCCCTTCAAAACAGTGGCTGTAAAATAGGACCATTTAGCAATTAAGCCTTAGACCTCGTTACTGAGGTGCCTGTTTCATACCAGAGGGTAAGAATGCTTTCAGTATATAAGGGCCAATCTACGCATCTTGAATAACAAGAATTTCATTTATGAAAAGCCTTTACAACCACCCTTTTGCTAATTATTAAACACCAAATTTTGCAAATAAAATAGATCTAACATATATTATTCTAATGAACAAAACTTGTGATGTTAAATCATAGTTACCTTCACCAATGCTTACCATATCTGCAGTGTACATTTATGATGAAAAACAATTGATTATTCCTAAAAAATGCAGCTTAAATGGACACATACACACATACATACATTGCATATTCTGAAGCATTTTAGAATGAAATAGAAGCACCTTAACAAGTGAGGGAGACTTTGACGGCATCATAATCTAATTTTCAAAACAGCTAAATTTTGTGGGTTAAGTTCCATTTTCCTAACTCAGTGTTTCTAAATGGAGGTGTTATTGGCATTTTAAATGCGATATTTTTTACGTAACCTGAGTTGGCGCCTGCATTGCAGGCCACTCAGCATCCCTGGCTTGTGTTCACCATGTGGACAGAGCCTCTCACCCCCATCAGAGTAACTGTGAGAAACAAAATTCTTCCCACACATTCTAGTTATGAGGGGGGTGGGAGAGCACAGAAATGCTATAACTGGACTTAAGAATGGGTTCCATGGACTGTAAGGGGGGGTGTTGAGAATCATTGTTTTAATCAACTTTTGGTTTGAAGCAGAGCATAATATAAAGGTGGGGAGGAGGGGGAGAGGGAAAATACATTAAGAGAAACTAAGAACATTATAAGCAAAAGAGGGCCCTACCTTAAACTCTCCAACTGCTGTCACTGTTTGCAAGAAAAGTCAACTGCTGTCTGATGACTTGTCCAGAAATATTCTCTATGAGGATCCCCTCTGAGTTATAATCCAGGGCTGTGGTATAGAACGAGAAGTTTGTCTAAGGGTCAGAGCAGGCTCCTTGGGGTTCAAAGAGCAATACTTCAGAGGAAAAGGAAAATACTAGGTTAGGTCAAAATAGTGGCTATTGCAGGTTCCCTAGTTCCCCATAGCTTAACCAAGTACGCAGGGCTTCTGTGATTTTCTTACAGGATAGCGAGAAGCTACAGAAATTCCAAGGCAGGAGGAATAGGGAAACTGAAACAAAAAAACAAACAAACAAAAAACAACAAAAAAAGATACTTCAGAGGAAAAGGAAAATACTAGGTTAGGTCAAAATAGTGGCTATTGCAGGTTCCCTAGTTCCCCATAGCTTAACCAAGTACGCAGGGCTTCTGTGATTTTCTTACAGGATAGCGAGAAGCTACAGAAATTCCAAGGCAGGAGGAATAGGGAAACTGAAACAAAAAAACAAACAAACAAAAAACAACAAAAAAGAATTAAAGAAGGCCAAACAGTTTGGCAGCCTGCAGCCAGCTTGTAAATAGCAAGCCCTTACCTTCCCCAACCAAGGACACTTGAAAGCAAATAGTTAATGTCTCCCCAAAGACAGCAGAGAGGGAGGAAGGGGATGGAAGAGTGCAGTCTTATCTCATCCCACTCCCTAAACAGAAAAGCCAGCAGTCTTGGGGCTTGGCAAGATAAAATTGCCAGGTGCTCCTCACACATTCTGGGCAAGCCACAACAAAGTAAAAGGGACCTTGAAAACTGAGCTGTTCCAGACCAGGGAGGGTGGGTGGGTGAGAAGAGATCAACCAAAGAACTTGTATGCATATATGCATAACCTGTGGACACAGACAATAGGGTGGTGAAGGCCTGGGGCAGGGGCGGGTGGTGGGGGAAGGAGACAGAAGAGGT
>NW_005358983.1:89820-100720 GCF_000412655.1 Myotis brandtii | reverse complement strand
CTTTCAACCTTTCAACAATAAAAATGTTTAAAAATAAATAAAATAAAATGCTTACCACCAGAAAAGGAAGAAAGAAAGAAAAAAAAAAGAAAAAAAAATTGATCTGTTCCAAGATATTCATTTGGCAGAAGAATTTAAAGATCTATAGACAGAAAAGTATATAAGGAAAAAAAAACCCCACTCTACTCGCTCTTCAGACTAGCTGAGAGCCCATCCATGCATTATGCCTGATTATAGATTTGCTTGCCTTGCTTCTTTAATAAACTTGCATGCTTTGCTTTCTCAATAAATTACTTTCTTAATAAAGAGGCTTTATCACAACACAAACAGAGTCACTCATTTGAATTCATTCATACGAGAAGACAGGAATTGAGGTAGAGACAGCCCTTTCCCTCTAACTCAGGTGGCTGTCCCGTAAGACCTTTCTTGCATCTGAGAGAGTTGCCTGTACCAATCTGACATCATCAGCATGTCCCTGTGCCATGTCTAGGTGTTTTGACAGATGTCACTTCTTTTAATCCTCAACTCACTGCTTCTCCCAGGTTTCCTCCACTGGCACTTCCAATTTCCCCCATTCTGCATTTATTACATAACACAGTAAATACTTTACATTTTAATTGTAATTATTATTTATTTGGTAATCCCCCACCTTAGTGCAGGCTATGTAAGGGCTAGGAAGCTTGTATCTTGTATTCAATGATGCAATCCTATCACTTAGGAACATTCCTGTCACCCATGAATGTTTCTTTGTTTTGTTATATTTATTTGACAAGTGAGAAAACTGCAGCTCAGAGTTACAGTGACACCCACCCAGTGGTACAGCCTGGATTAGAACTCAAATGATTCTGTTTTTTAAAGTTCTTTTTCCTCTATTTCCAAATTTCTGCCCTTGCCTCTTCCTTCCCTCCACCTAACTCCTCACTCTTCCATAACCTCATGTCACATTTTTCCAGTTCCCTGAATACCCAAGGCTGGGTTAATTGTCCATGGCACCTATTCTTAAGTAAGTTATAGCACTTTATTTTCAAGTTATAGTACTTTTATACCCTGCTGTAATCACCTACCTATCTGTGTTTTTCTCTAATCAGTATAGTGTGTAAGTTTCTTGATGGCAGAGAGTGATTTCTGTTCATTACTAAATTTCCAAGACCTCAACACAGGACCTAGCACATAGTAGGCACCCAATAAGTTTCTGTTAAATAAATGCATGAATAATATCTACGTGCTCACATGCTAGGACCCTCTTTTCCTGTTTCTTCTTCCTTCTGGAAGAAACCCGTGGTTATTTTTCAAAAGATAAAAATTAGCTTGGACTTCAAACATCTGCCCTTCCATTTATCAGACTGGAATAACAGGCACAGAGGAAGCCAGCTACACAGTTAACTGGATACAGTATATCCCCCCCTCCAAACACCCTTGCAGCTGTAATGTGTCCCCTTCTTTGAGTGACCGCTGTTGTTTTTTATACACTGAAAATCTTTGTTTTCCTAAATCGCAGGCTATGAGAAACTTTGCTGTTTGAAATCACATCAGTAAGAATTTAATATCCTTGTCTTGTCCAAGCCACCTTGACACAGAAAAGCAGTCTTGATTGACAAGCCACAGGCAGAACTTCTGCTATAGGGTTTCTGGATGCAACATTGCACACCCGTCTCAACAATGATGCTCTAAGAAAGCGGGGCCCTGGGTCTACTTGGCAGTGCAGACCTAAAGCTGATCCCTACACAGCTCTGTTTTCTTTCCAGCCCATCCAAACACAACTCCACCCAACTCCTATGTCCTAAAATAACTCTGTTTTTGCCTTTGTATAGTGAGGCATCACTGTTCCTTTGGCATGCAATCTCCCTCATTGCAGAATCAATAAACCTGACCTTGTTGAACTTTAGGTGTGTCCCTGGTGGCCTTAAACTGACTGGGCTCAGGCGCCCATGCTTGTGTGCTCTCTAACGCAGTGGCTCTCAGATGGGCTGCAGGTTAGAACCAGCAGGGGGTGCCTGGACTTGTTCTGAGAAATTCTGATTGACATGCTCTAGAGTGGACCCTGGGAGTCACAGTTGGTTCTGCAGCCAGGTCTAAGAATTATTTCTGTAGCCAAATGGACCCAGAAATAACTGAAGTGGATGTTAAAAATCAGGTTTCTAGAACTGCAACTCAGTTTTCTAAATCAGAAACGATGGCTACCGACCTGAGGAATCTGTACTCTTGGTGAATACGTGAAGTGATGCTTATATCCCCAGAAGTTTTAGGGAACTGCCTACTTCTTGTCCAAAGCACTCTCTCAGTTTTTATTTTTATGTTCCATGGTTAGCACAGAACCAAGAGTAACACAGGAAAGAAACAGAAGGAAACAGAGCAGGCTCTGTGCTGTGATGAATGGAAAAGGCTTTTTCCTCTCAGTTTATAGTTGTCTTTTGAGTCAATTTATCTGTTCACAAGACTGAGCAGGGTGGGGTCAGGAGCTGAGGCCAGGAACTGGGATAGTTCGGAAGGAGGAACCCTTGACCGAGGCCTCCTAATAACAGAGGAACCAAATATAGAGTTTTATTACTCTCTTAAGGAGAAGATCTGTGCCACAGTCATAAAGATGAACTGACTTCCCTGGAAGCTGATTAATGTATATTTTCAATCTGGTCCCATTAATAGACTACATACCCAATCATACACTGTAAATTGCATTTTTTAAAATTTTCTCTCATTTTAAAGAACAGATTTATGCTCCATTGCGTTTTTGTGTGCTACGATTTTTAGAAATGCATTGTGCTATGTTCTCTCCCTTCAGACTCCTTTTTGATCATTCTTGCATCGGCTGAGGGCCTGAAGGATTGAGTGGCCCACCCCTTGCTCCACCTGAAAGGCTGTCTCTGTGCCAGACAAGTTGACATTGAATTTCAGAGGGAAGAGAGTAACCAAATAATTTACATGCATCTATGCATAGCCCATGGACACAGACAATAGGTGGTGAAGGCTAGGGCGGGGCGGGAACCAGGCGGAGGGAGGCAATGGGAGGGGGGAGGGGGACATCTATAATATTCTCAACAGTAAAGATAAAAAAATAAAATAAAACATATTTAAAAAGTCACTGCAAATGTCTACAATATACCACAAGAGGGCACTTGTGTCTCAGATAAAATTAAGAAAACTTTCAAGACTACAGAGAAATTCTCTTATGTTTTCAAAGAACTGTTCTACATGATTCTTTTAAAAAGTTGTTTTAGGGTAAAGGGGGCATAATTTGACTTACAGTTAATATAGTGTTAATGTAATAGTAGATGATTTTGTGGCTAATTCCCTAATATTCTGAAACGTCTAATTCCCAATTGACAAGAAACCAAGTATCTAGAAACTGCTGTATTTATCCTGGCCTTTACATTATAGTGTACATTCTGTTCCTTCAGTCAAAACAATAGGAATAATAATGCAATCTGTTATTAATCATTGAAACGGATAAGTAAAATTTCTTTGAAGTTGTCTGGAAGTAGAAATTGAGAGTATAAACTATTGACAATACTATAGAATAAATGTAGTTTTGACCCACCTCACTTTCCAATAGATGCTATTGACTGATGTGATTTTCAAACAATTTCTAATTTTTGAAAGGTTCTGAATGGAGTATTGCTATGCTTATCAATAAATAAAAAATGGCTAACATAAATTAAAATGGAACTCTAAGATTATTTAAAAACAATCAAGTAATATATAAAAAATGGCTAACATAAATTAAAATGGAACTCTAAATTAAGATTATTTAAAAACAATCAAGTAATACTTTTCAGAATATTATTTTTAATTGTGTTTTACTAAAATCATGTTTCCTGAGATAAATTCTAAGAGAAGCTGAATATTTTTCCTTTCACAAAGCATCATAAAACACAAACCAAAGATTGGGCTGGCAATAGAGCAACACTTAAAACTCAAGCAGAAATGAGCAGCATACCCGAGAGTAGTAGAATATGCAAAGATGCAGGATGGTCGAGTGCCTTAAAACATGTGCTGCTCCTCTTTGAGAGAGGGTTGTACAGTCCTGTCACATTGATGCTACCCTTGGTCATGAGATTTAGGGTTCCCAGGAAAATGAGCACCATGATTTCACAGAGAGTTTACAAGCCAGTGAGTAGCTCACCATGTTTCTTTTCTCTTTGCATTGAGACCAGCAATGTCCTATAGAGGGCTGGTTCATCTGCCTGGATCTGGGGACATAGGAGATGTCTACAGCCTACCTGTGGCACACAGCATGAAAAATATATGTGAAAACTATTTTTTTTTCTTGCTGTAACTCTACTTTCCTGATTGATACCATTAATTTACCAAGCATAAGAAAGAAAACACTATGATTGGCTCCCAATGCTATCAGACTTTAGAAAAAGGACTCTATAAATAAGGCAAAAAGAAGAAACAGTGGTAAGAAGAGCGGCAGAATCACTGTTAACAGCAGACTGCTACAGAAAATGGGGTTGGGGGAGGGGGGTAAAAGTCTTTATGAAATGATATGTCCAGATGTTATGCCAAGTAGAAAGATTAATAATAGATACCAATGTACTGAATGTCACATGTGCCAAGTGCTTTTTATGTATCATTTTCTTTCGTTCTTATAGCTATTCTTTAATTAGATGCTATTATTTTTCTTTCTTAGACGATAACACAAGTTTTGAAATGTTCATCTCATTCATGTATACATTCCCTGTTCACTTGTTCACTTATTCATAATTCAGTTAACAAGTATTAATTAAGAACCTATGATATACCAGCTGGGTAAAGTGAGGTTCTTAACGTCTGTCAGATTTCCAAGTCTATGTTCTCACCATTCCATAGAACACTCTGCTGGGTAGAATTCTAAGATGACCTCCAGGATTTCCCACTCATATATCCCCTGAATAATCCCCAGGACTATGGATATAATTAATTGAACTCCCAGGATTCGGTTATGCTATACTGTATGACACAATTAACTGTAGAATAAGGAGACCTAATCTTATGAGCTGTTGAATCTGAGTAAAGGTTTGTGGCAGTAGTAGTCCACCCATAATATGGGACTTTGAACATTAAATATTTTTCATGACCATGAGTCATTTAATTTAAACATTTCCATTTAACAAAATTGTTATGACTACGCAAGTCTTTGCAGCAGTTGAACTAGACGTCTTCATTCTTCCTTTTCTGTGAGATTCAGAGGTCTGTACAAAAGCTTTCCCAAGAGAACAGTGTGAGCAAATTTATGAGCACTTTTATTATCATGGTCTTTTACTTCAATGCACATATTTGCTACAATAGCCTTGATCTCCCCTTGTTTATTCTTTTCCTCTGTTCTTATCTGTGTCTCATAGGTTAAATATTCTTTGAATAGTTGACATAATTTTGACAAGTCCCCATAATTTTTGTGCAAGATGGTCTTTATTTAACCTTAGTAATCTTCTGTAGCAATAGCTTCATGAATAATTTTAATTTTTTCTATTTATAATACATTTCTATAATAAAATGTCAAATAAAATACATGGGAAATAAATGACCTTTATTTTAAGAGAATTATTTTCTATTTCAAGATCTATGTGAAATGTTACTTGGAATTACTAGAGGGGTTTGGACAACAAGCTATATAAAAGTGTTTATACAGCATGATTTTGAAAGTTTGTTAAATTCACAAATGCAAATTTGGGCACAAAAGTAACAAATTGGTCATCCAACCAACAGTGTTATGAAGTGACACCTTGCCATGAGACTCTATCCCACGCTCCTCAAGTATAAGGGATCTTCTAGCGTCTCCCTCCAAGTGTGCTGCATTATTCATTCGTATGTACTGTCAGCGTGCCCTCCAGTCAGGTTCAATTTCCTTTTCTTTCATTTTGACTTGTTACATTGAATTATATGTCTCCATTCAAAAAAAAAGAACCTCCCTTCTTCTTTGTTCTTCCTGTGTATTTGGGAATGTACTTACCTTTGGATTCAGTAGCATTGTTTCAATTAATGTCTCAAGTTGTCTTCCTGAAAGAGAATCATTTATGTCATGTATGTGTGTGACTTGCCTGTTTTGAATAACATGTAAAGAAGTTAAATTGCTGCTTCTACTCATTGAGTTTACCTGCTCAACAGGGCATTATTTATCTAGTTTGCAAACTCTTGCAAAGGAACAATTCTGCTTTTTGGAGAGAGTCTGGGTTAGAATGTATGAAAATTGCATAGAATGGGTTGTGTCATACCGGTAGGTGAAAGTTTCCATATTAGATTATGGGTCAGATGTCTAGAGTGTCTGTCCAGTTCAGGATCTGAAACTAATTCACTGTTGACTTCTGGCAAGTCCCTTAATATCCCTCTCTCATTATTTTTTCATTTGAAGTTGAAGAATTGGATATATTTGGAATAGCATATATACTGTGTGAGAGATGTTATTCTTCTTCCATCCATATATACATCCATAACACAAAGTTGATAATGACACAATTCGTTCATTCACATATTCAAATTCAATCAAAACCTTTTTTCTTAAAGTCAGAAGATTTCAATATAATTATTAACATTGTTAAGTTATAGTTTAACATGAACTGCTTCTGGAATAGATGGTCTCCAAATCTTCTTCTATTTTTTCTAGTGTTCAATAATTCTTGCATGCATCTTCCTGTACAAGGAATTTTGCATGAAACTCTAAGAAGGCTCCATTTTGCTCCAGTTCTTGACTATGTGTCTTGCTTGGCTGCCCTTTCCTTAATTATGGAAGTTCTTTTTTTCTGAGTTGAATTGACTGCTGGACAGTGGTTCCTAAACGTGCGTGCATCCCCATCTGATGAAATACAGATTTCTGGGCCTCACCCCCAGTTACTGACTCAGTAGGTCTGGGGTAGGACCTGTGAATTTGCATGTCTAACAACATCCCAGGTGATTGTGATGTTGCTGGTCTAAGGATCGCATCTTGAGAGCCACTGCTCTCTAGAAGAAGATTCCTTAGCCTAGAGTTTATAGATCTCAAAGGCATCTATGGACAGAATTCAGAGAGTTTACAAAAAATAAAAAAGATGGGTTAAAAAATTGTATCGTTATTTTTACTGTGAATGTAGGCAACAAACGAGAAATATTAGTAGTACCTGACTTTGCCACAATAAAAATCAGAGCTATATTCATAACACTGCACACTTGTTTCAGATATTTTTGAAATGTGTTTGATCCATATCACTACTTTGACATGATATTGGTTATTTTCATCTCATTAGATTTTATTTTACGAGAACACATATTAATCTTAATTCAAAATACATTGTAGCCTGTATTTCAATGTAATTTCTCCTCTGTAATTTTGTGTATTTTATATTAAACATGAAAAATATCCTTCTGAATAGAATTTATAGCCATCCTCTATCTGCCAGAAGGATTCATGGCAGGAGACATGAACTCCCTCCCTGAAGGATGGGTATAATAAAGGCTTTAAGATCAGGGCATATTCCACCCACCAGGACCATTCTGGTTGTGTGAACACCGTCGAGGATCTGGTAGCAACAGCACTGGAGGTGCTGGTCGAGTTTATCTCTAATTACCTTTGCACCTGAGCAGGTAAACATCAAGCTACATGAATGGACAAATGAAACTATACATTCAATTTTACCTTCTCATGTCCTTTTGCTACTCTAAATTGTGCTACAGAGAGCTGTCACTGATACATTTTTCAGTTTAACTGTCAGTACAATGGTTCTCAAAAAGTGATGGTGGTGGTGTCCCTGAAACTCTTTCAGTGGGTCTGGTGATTTCAATTCAGTAGGTTACTAGGTAATTCTGACAATCAGGTTATAGAATCATTGGCTCTAAGCACCACAAAAACACATGGTACCCTATTGGAAACTACAGAGCTTGTCTGTATTGGGTTTGACACTCATCCTTACAAGGTTGAGTGCTTGTCTTTGTTTTCCCTGAAACTATAAGCATGTTAAAAGCAAAACTGTCTTACATTTTTATATGCCTCACTGTATCATCACGCTTGCTGTTTTGTGCACAGTGTGTACTCAACAAATTGGATTGGGTTTGACACGACAGCACAAAGGGGAGGGGCGGGGCTGGGACCAGCACATTCGGAAGGACCTAGAGTCGAGTCTGCTTTTGGAACTGAGGGATCTGTGACTCTCATTTCACCTAGAAGCCACCCTGTCCATCGCCTGGAGCACTAGATGCTCAGTGTGGTAGGTCAGCCATCCGGTCAGATTACAGCCTGTATTTCACCTAAACAAACAGCAATACTTCTAATGTAATATCTGACATTCACACAAATTCTATGTCAACATTTACCAACTAAAACTAGAAAAGGACACTCAACGTAGTTTAAAAATTCAATATTGCTTCTGGAGACCTGTAAGATAACAAATCAAGGAATAAATAGGGTAGCACATATTTCCCCTATTGTAAATTATATTAAATATTGTGCTTCCTTATTATAGTAAAAATTTAATAAGTAATTTTTATTTATGCCTAAATCAAGACGTAAACTGAAATCTTGATAAGACTAATATAAACAATTATTAGTATAAAAATGAATAACAAATGAGTACATAAGTATATATATTTTAAGAAAACATTCAGATTCTGGGTAATGTGATTTTTTCATGTGAATTATAAATTCACCTTCTGCTTAGACATCTGAGGCACAGTTCCATGGGTATTATTTAGGAAAAACTCGCTTTTAACAATTTTTCAATTTGTGCAGTTACCGCTGTCTACATGTTGCCGATAATTCAATAAATTGCTAAAATTAATGAACTCCTCAGCCATTAAAGAACAGGCACTCTGTGTGGGATAATTAATACCTCACTTCCTAAAGTTACCATTTATTGCAATTTATAAAGCACATAAATTGGTGCCAGGAAGTAGCTTGTTTATAGGGAAAATTTCTTTCTCTGAGTTCTAATTTCAACTCTTTATTCATTAAACAATGCACACACAATTAAAAGCAAGTAAAAATAACATAATAAAAGCCATATATGACAAACCCACAGCCAATATCATACTCAATGGGCAAAAACTAAAACCATTTCCCCTAAGAACAGGAAGACAGGAATGCCCACTCTCACCACTCCTGTTCGACATAGTACTGGAAGTATTAGCCATTGCGATTAGACAAGAAGAAATAAAAGGCATCCGAATTGGAAAAGAAGTAAAACTGTCCTTATTGGCAGATGACATGATATTGTACATAAAAAACCCTAAAGACTCCATCAAAAAACTATTAGACTTAATAAATGAATTCAGCAATGTAGCAGGATACAAAATTAACGCCAAGAAATATATGGCATTTCTATACACCAATAGTGAACTTACAGAAAGAGAGACTAAAAAAGCAATCCCATTTACCATCACACCAAAAAAAATTAAGATACCTAGGAATAAACTTAACTAAGGAGGTAAAAAACCTCTACTCAGAAAACTACAGGACATTGAAAAAAGAGATAGAGGAAGACATAAACAGATGGAAGAACATACCATGTTCATGGATTGGTAGAATCAACATCATTAAAATGTCCATACTACCCAAAGCAATCTATAAATTCAATGCACTTCCCATTAAAATACCAACGGCATACTTCACAGATCTAGAACGAACTCTCCAAAAATTCATCTGGAATAAAAAAAGACCCCGAATAGCTGCAGCAATCCTGAGAAAGAACAAAGTAGGTGGGATCTCAATACCAGATATCAAGCTGTATTACAAAGCCACTGTTCTCAAAACTGCCTGGTACTGGCACAAGAACAGACATATAGATCAATGGAATAGAATAGAAAGCCCAGAAATCAGCCCCAACCAATACGCTCAATTAATATTTGACAAAGGAGGCAAGAACATACAATGGAGTCAAGACAGTCTCTTCAATAAATGGTGCTGGGAAAATTGGACAGATACATGCAAGAAAATGAAACTAGACCACCAACTTACACCATACACAAAAATAAACTCAAAATGGATAAAGGACTTAAATATACGACAGGAAACCATAAAAATACTAGAAGAATCCAAAGGCAACAAAATCTCAGACATATGCCGAAGCAATTTCTTCACCGATACAGATCCTAGGGCATTGGAAACTAAAGAGAAAATAAACAAATGGGACTACATCAAAATAAAAAGTTTCTGCACAGCAAAAGAAACCATCAACAAAACAACAAGAAAGCCCACTACATGGGAGAACATATTTGCCAACATTATATCTGATAAGGGCCTAATCTCCAAAATTTATAGGGAACTCATACAACTTAACAAAAGGAAGATAAACAATCCAATCAAAAAATGGGCAAAGGACCTAAATAGACACCTTTCAAAAGAGGACATTCAGAAAGCCAAGAGACATATGAAAACATGCTCAAAGTCACTAATCATCCGAGAGATGCAAATCAAAACAACAATGAGGTACCATCTCACACCTGTCAGAATGGCTATCATCAACAAATCAACAAACGACAAGTGCTGGAGAGGATGTGGAGAAAAAGGAACACTTGTGCACTGCTGGTGGGAATGCAGACTGGTGCAGCCACTATGGAAGACAGTATGGAGTTTCCTCAAAAAACTGGAAATGGAACTCCCATTTGACCCTGTGATCCCACTTCTAGGAATATATCCCAAGAAACCAAAAACACCAAAGAAAACTGTGGTACATCTACACAATGGAATACTGTGCTGCTGTAAAAAGGAAGGAATTCTTACCATTTGCAACAGCATGGATGGAACTGGAGAGCATTATGCTAAGTGAAATAAGAGAAAGATAGAAAGATAAATACCACATGATCTCACTCATTATAAAGACCATTATAAACTGATGAACAAAAATAGATACAGCACTATCAATAAACTGATGAACAAAAATAGATACAGAGGCAGAGCACTATCAAACAGACTGTCAAACTACAGCGGGAAGGTCGGGGAGGGTTGGGAAGTGAGTGG
>NW_005358983.1:64989-89684 GCF_000412655.1 Myotis brandtii | reverse complement strand
TCTTTGTAATACTTTAAGCAATAAAACAAAATTGAAAAAATAAGTTTACATTAAAAAAATAAAAGCAAGTAAAAATATATATCAGCAAACATACAAAATATAACAGAAGTTGGAGCTTGAAAGGATTTTAGAGATCAATGTGATATTGTGCCTTTATTTTGCACATGAGAAGACTAAAGTCCAGAGTGTTTAAATAATTTTCCACAGGCTATGCACCTAATCATTGCAAAGCAGGTCTAGAATCCAGGTATCTTGATATCAAACCTATTTATCTTCCAGCATAGTAGCATTTTTAAAAGAGTGACATAATGTTGGTGGTAAACTATATGATTATAGGTGATTATGGATAAATACTTAAAAAGCTATTATGTACTGTTCTGTATACATTATACATTATTTTACAATGTATTGGCAACTTCTGGCTTCTGCATAGGATAGAAAAATCTGGGAAATATATTATTTATATGCTAACAACCATAAAAAGCAAGATAATCTACAAAGTTTTTTTGAATCCATCAGAGAGACGGGGTTGCAGATTCACCATCTAACCTGCAATCAGAGGAATGACAGGCCACAGGCACTGACCCACAAGAAAGATCACAGGTGGAAGATGGGTCTTTTTCACAAGCTGATAGGAAGAACTGAGCTAAAAACTCTAATGAAAAGTTCCTGAAAGTGAAGTGGGGGCAAGTGTGAGAGCATAGAGCCCCTAGGAGCTGAATACACGGGGGATTTTCACCCACTCAGAGGCTCTTTTTCCCGGCTTTCTCCTGGCTGCTCACAGAAAGGTTAGAACAGGTGAGAAAAGAGAAAAGGCTTCCCTCGTGGTGTTGGTGTGGAGAAGTGGAGGGGCCTCGACTAGGGAAAGACAGGAAGTCCACCAGGATGCTTCTCCCCACGGCGGGGGCAAGCCTTATGTTACTAGGAGAAGGGGAGCAAATCTTGCTACACCCAGGTCACAGATCAAGACTCGCTGTGGCTTAGAAAAAGAAACAGGACAATACTCTCTACATCTCAGGGGCAGGACATCTCCTGGGCCCAGACCATGAAGTCTCCTGCCACTGGGGGAGGGGAAAGATCACTGAAGGACCAGAGATGCAGTGATACAGAGTCTGTCTAAGATCGAGCCAGGATCAAGGCAACAATGAACCTGCCTCCCTCTACCAACTGAGTAGCAACCACTCAGTAACAAGCAGCAGCAGTCTTCTGCTGGGAGATGGACAAGAGCTTGGAGAGAAAGCCTCTCTGAAGCACAGGTGCATAGGAAGATCTAAAGCTGAGGGCGGAACAGAACATTGGGCAAAGTCCTTCAGCAAACCAGCCCTCCCCACAAGCACAAGGTAAAACTAGAAGAAATTGCAGCCAGCAATGCACTGAAAGTGGAAAAAAAAATCTCTCCTCCCCCTTACATGAAAAGACCAGCCGAAGAAGAGGTGTGCTCACTTCCAGGCATAAATAGTACCTTCAGCAAACCAGCCCTCCCCACAAGCACAAGGTAATACTAGAAGAAATTGCAGCCAGAAATGCACTGAAAGTGGAAAAAAAATCTCTCTTCCCCCTTACATGAAAAGACCAGCAGAAGAAGAGGTGTGCTCACTTCCAGGCATAAATAGTTATTATTTCAGCCCCCACTGTCCTATACACAATGTTAAGCTTTCAACAAAAATTACAAGACACACAAGAAGTAAACAAAATAAACAACATGCTGTCAATGGACAAAACAATAAATAAAATCATATGCACATATGACCCAGGTATTAGAACTATCAGACAATTTAAATTAAGCACAATTAATATGTGAAAGGCTCTAGTGGAAAAGTTGGATAATATGGCTGAATAGATGGAGAATTTCAGCAGAGAGATGGAAACTATAGGAAGAAATCAAGTGGAAAAGCTAGATATAAAATTACAGAAACAGAGATAAGAATTCCTTCCATGGGCTCATCAGGGCATCCAACAGAGCAGAGGATAGAATCAGTGAACTTGAAAATAGGTCAACAGAATTTACTGAAACTGAAACACTAAGAGGAAAAAAAGAGTGAGAAATGAATTAGAAAAACATAAAAAGCTCACCCAAAGTATGATGTGAATTCTACTTATTTGAGGTTGAAGTGAAAAACAAACACGTTAACAGCAACAGAGCTCAGTCATATTGATGGTATGTAATCTTGATACCGTATGATGAGCAAGACCAAGCTCTGTGGTCTTGCTCACAAAAACATATAAATCCAATATAATCATGAGAAAAATATCAAACAAAGCCCAACTGAGAGACTCTACAAAAGACCTGACCCTTACTTTCCCAAATGTCAATGTTATCAAAAACAAAGAAATTCTGAGAAACTGGTGCAGCCAAGAGGAGCTTATGAAGACTACATGTAATATAGTAATCTGAATGGGATCTTGGAACATAAAAAATGACATAAAGTAAAATATATAAAAATCCCAGTAAATTATGGGATTAGTTCATAATAACATATCAGTGTGGGTTCCTTAATTGTAACAAATGCATCAGATTGCTACTGTAAGGTCTTAATAATAGAGGAAATCAGATGTGGGGTATATGGGAACTCTCTGTACCATCTTCACATTTTTCTTATAAATCTAAAACTGTTCTAAAATAAAACGTCTATTTAAAAATAAAAACTTTGATTTTAAACCTCATTTAAATAATTATACACATCTTATGCAGAAATGATAAAAATTGTGAAGGTGGTATGGGAATACGGAGGTTAGGGAACATTGCAGCAAAAACAGTTAAGTGATTATACTACGCACGCTATTAGAAATTTATTTGAGAAAATTCTGAATTTCTTGGTCCTGGGTCTACATTTTTACTCAATTCTTTAATGGTATTTTATGGTTCTATAGCTCAACAACACAACTTTCCCTCTGATTGGAAGCTTCATTAGTGCAGAGCATATGCCTTTTTTTCCAATGCCCTTGGGGTCCTATATGATTATCTAAAATGGATATAAAGCATTTATTCACAAAACCAATTCATATGATGATGCAAGCTTCTTTGCACTTTTCTTTAATTTTATGTTACTAATTTCTCTCAAGTGTTGAGAAGCCCAGAGTTTTTGCTATATTTTCCTGTAGAGTGACTTTAACATTTTGATAATGGATAATCCCAAAATTATCTCGGGCATTTTTTTCTGTGATCACTTGCATTACCTTATATGGAGCTCAAGGTAGGTGAATCTCTTCATCTCTATTAATTCTCAGTAAATCTGCTTAGAGCTGGCAGAGCCCATAGGTAGCATTTTGCAGGCCAATTCCAATCCCAGGCCAATTCCTGTCCTGTCCTGAGGAGTCTGAGGTCATGAGTGCTATGACCAAACTAAGGGTGAAGGAGAGAGAATGATGATGCCCTGGTGGCTCACGTGCCACACGCCTGGCAAGTTCAATTTGAAGACCACTATTTGACACTGATATGTGTTACCACTCTCATAAGGGGCCTATGAAAGCCTGAAAAAGTCAAATGTTAAAATATATAGATTTCTTATGAGCAAATTCAGGCATTTTGGCAGGTGGCAGGTGGCAGGGTGGGCAAGAGACCTTCCTGGCCTCTTTCAATTCTTGCCAGAAAGGTTATTAAATTTGCCTATTTGTGAGGCTGCTTTTTTTTGGCAGCTTTCCATATATTTTCACTAAAATAATTTATAAAACATACATGAAAGTCAATTTAGACAAAAATTGTGTAAGTAAAATACATTACCATTATTTTCATTACTAAAGGAAAAAGATAATAAATTCAGATGAACATAGAAAGGTAAAAAGTTCTATTTTATAGAGTAGGAGTGTTTTTTTTTTTAGAAGAGGAGAGACTAAAAGACACTCTATCACATTTTTAAATGTTTCTCAGCCTGGCAATTGTCCCAGGCATGATTTCCGGGAAAGCTCCGAGTCACCTTTGACTTACCATATAAGCCAAGTTAAGCGTGGTTCATCCCAACTGAGGCCAAGGGCAGTCACTCACCTCCCTATATCACCTCACCTGGCACCTGCTTATTCCTGCTTAGAAAGATGCTGCTGTGACCACCAATCAGGTACAACTTTCCAAAAAGTTGCTAGAATTTCCACTTCTAGGAAGTGTTTCCAGAAGGCAAATTAAAGGAGCAAACTCCCCATTGCATCATTTATCTGCTACATTACCAACTCTTTGAGAATTGGAGAAATGTTTTATTTATCTTTACATCTCTGGGACTTCGGTCAAGTGAGATTGCTCCTCTTCACACTGTCTCCATGTTGAGGGCTACTTGGCTCTGGTATATGTCCATCTCTCTCTCCGTCCATCCATTACACTAATCAACAGACATTTATTGAGCACCTACTGTTAGCAGGCTTAAAGAGATGAATGCATCAGTTTTTGTCCTCAAAAAGATGACACTCTAGAGTGGGAGAATTATAATACAATACCTCTATGTCAGTTTTCTGTAGATAGATCAGAAGTGCAATTAGTGTCTGCCCAGAATTCAGGGGAACGATTTTTGTCAGTATTCAAAGTGATGTGACCAGCTGATGTGGCTCGGTGATTGACCGTTGAGCTATGAACCAGTAAGTCAAGGTTTGCTTCCCAGTCAGAGCACATGCCTGGATTGTGGCTGGATCCCAGTGTGGGGCATGCAGGAGGCAACTAATCAATGATCCTCTCATCATTGATGTTTCTATCTCTCTCTCCCTCTCCTTTCCTCTCTGAAATCAATAAAAATATATTTAAAACTAACTAAATAAAAAGAATGTATTTATCTGATTCTAAGACTCACATTTCAGCATTTCTGAAATTAGTATATCACTTGAATTGATTTTTTACTTTCTTTTAAAAAAAACATATTTTCAGTTATAGTTGACATACAGTAATATATTATTTCAGGTAAACAACATAATGATTAGACACATGTATTTTACAAAGTGATCACTTTGGTGAATTTAGCACCCACTTGGCCTCATATAGTTATTACAATGTCATTAACTATATTCCCTATGCTGAACTTTACATCCTCATGACTTTTTTTTTTCTTTTGAAGAGTAAAAAAATCTAAACATCAATGATCTTTTAAAAAAACATCATTTTTGAGCAGGCTTATCCTGTAAATTGGGAGTCAAAGTACAGGCTGACTACAAAGGGCACTACTATTGAATGATGATTGCTACCCGGCAGGAGGCACCTGGATCAATGCAGAGGCCAAGCAGGTAAGAGAAGGAGTGCGCTCGCCCTGAGATCCAGCTGGAGTGTGAGACTGATGGATGTGCTTCTTGCTTTGGAGAAGGACACTCTTTCTATCATTTTTTTTTCTTAGTAGAAATATCTGTTCCATTCATTAATCTTACAATTGAACACCAGAGACATACTTGAAAATACATCCATCTCTCCCTGGACTCTGCAAAAATACTTTCCCTGGCAGCTGAAAAGTCAGCAATTGTACATCGGTGACAGTGGCACCAGGACCACCAGGAACAGATGCAAAGCCAAACCTGCCACGCCCCACCCCAGGCCTTCTAGGTGTTGAATAGAGGCCTCGCCAAGAACTTGACACAAGGAAAATGAAAAACAAACTATGGCTTATTTTTATGGTTGGTTCTGACTTTTTCTCATAAGAAAAGCTGGAAAGCATGGTGTAAGGTGACTGAAATGGAAATCTTACATGGGGTTGAAAGGGGACAATACTAAATAGGAAGAGAGGTCAGTCCAATGGCTTTCCTCACTATGCCCCAAACGTCACACACAACACTGGCCTGTTGCACACGCTAATTATTTCTATCTGGAGTAAACTCTTCCCTTCAGACCTCTAGGCAAATGAAACATCGGTCCATTCTTCCCTCCTTTGTGGCTTTTCCAACCACAGTGCTCTCCTCTGAACTCATTGTGTGTGTCTCTCTCACAAGGGGACAATACTAAATAGGAAGAGAGGTCAGTCCAAGGGCTTTCCTCACTACCCCCCAAACGTCACACACAGCACTGGCCTGTAGCACACGCTAATTATTTCTACCTGGAGTAAACTCTTCCCTTTAGACCTCTTGCCAAACGAAACATTTGTCCATTCTTCCCTCCTTTGTGGCTTTTCCAGCCACAGTGCTCTCTGAACTCACTGTGTGTGTCTCATCCACTTCTCTGTTTAGCCACATGCTGCTTTGTGATTCTTTTAGCTCACTCATCTGTTGTTACTGTTCAAGCGTCCAGACTAGGCTCAAAACACAGGCATTTATGCTAAGCCCCACGTAACTTCAACCAGAACTTAGCTAGCTTTCTGTAGTTAGCTCTCCTGGAGAAGGAAGACCTAACCCAAGCAATCCGTGCTTGTCTGCTCAGATAAGTCACCTGACCCAGATCCAAGACTTCTCTTTGCTTCATACCAGGGAAGTAAGCCTGCTTTAACCCGTCAACAAATGCCCTGTATAACTTCCTATTCCTGCTCACTTTGGTCTATAAAATTCTCTCGCTTTGGAGCTCTTTTCTATTTTCTATACCAGTTGCTTCCTGGTTCATGAGTCACTGAATAACAAACCAGACCTTTTAAAATTTTATGATTGCTAGACATTTAACAGTATTTAGCTCATCCAGGTGGACATATCTCATATTTTCCCCACCTTATTCATAAATTTTTAGGGATCAGGGATGTGTCTTCCACACACTTCTATGTCCATCATGTGGACGAGGCAGAGAGTCAATACCGGATGCACTCATGGCCTTAGGTACTTAGGAGCTACCCTGTAGCTGGAGCAGCGAGCCAACTCGCAGATCCCATCTGGGCCTCATACATCCTTTATCCTAGTTTGGCTTCTTTTTTGAATAATTTTTGGATTTTAATGATAAATATTTGTTGAATAATTAAGTAAATGATTGAGTGATTTGTGTCCCAACTGAAAGTCTTATTCTGGCTCCAAAAATATGGGATATTTTGGATACTTGAGAAAAATATTTGAGGAATCTTTGATCCAAAGGCTTAAGGTAGAGACTTAGGGTACTTTCTCCAACCTCTTGTCAAACACACAAAATGTTGTAAGTTAGCCTTTGCTCCAGATAATGCCTTGTCAGAATTCTGTAGAACACAGAAGAGCATTGTCTTTTGGTACCTTCAGCCCCTCCCTCATGTTTCACTCAAGTGTCGACTGAGAGGAATATATCCCAAATGAATTAGCTTTTTTGCTTTTTTAAAAAAAATAAATCTTTATTGTTCAGATTACAGTTGTTCCTCTTTTTCCCCCCATAGCTCCCCTCCACCCAGTTCCCACCCTACTCCATGCCCTTACCCCCACTGTCCTTGTCCATAGGTGTACGATTTTTGTCCAGTCTCTTCCCGCATCCCCAGACCCCCTTCCCTCTGAGAATTGTCAGTACATTCCCTTTCTATGCCCCTGATTCTATAATATTCACCAGTTTATTCTGTTCATCAAATTTTTTATTCACTTGATTTTTAGATTCACTTGTTGATAGATATTTGTTGTCACTTTGTTGTTCATAATTTTTATCTTTACCTTTTTCTTCTTCTTCCTCCTCTTAAAGAATACCCTTCAGCATTTTATATAATACTGGTATGGTGGTGATGAACTCCTTTAGTTTTTTCTTGTCTATGAAGCTCTTTCTCTGACCTTCAATTCTAAATGATAGCTTTGCTGGGTAGAGTAATCTTGGTTGTAAGTCTTTGCTATTGATCACTTTGAATATTTCTTGTCACTCCCTTCTGGCCTGCATAGTTTCTGTTGAGAAATCAGCTGACAGTCATTTTTCTCTCTTTAAAGGCTATATTGCATGACCATTTAACTCCAACTTTATTATCTACTGTAGAGTCCTTTTTTCTTCTTAAGCTTCAATCTTGTAGTTATCAGAATATTCTAAACAGTATATCCCAAAATGTGGCTGGTACATATTAGAAGTAACACAAACACTGCAAAACTGATTGCATCTTTCTTTAAAATTTCAGAGCCTCTTGATACCTTTCAGAGTAAATATTATGAACATAAACTACATGTTGCTTGGGAAAAAAGCAGGTGCTTTGAGCTTTTAAATAAAAGCTGAATACATGGGAATTTAATGTTTTAGTTTACTGGGATAAGGAACGTTTTTTTTCTCTTAATAACAATTGAAAAGATGATACAGCCCAGCTGGTGTGGCTCAATGGTTGAGCATCGACCTATGAACCAGGAGGTCACAGTTTGATTCCTGGTCAGGGCACATGCCCAGGTTTCGTTTGGGCTTGATCCCCAATGGGGGGCGTGCTGGAGGCAGCTGATCAATGATTTTCTCTTATCATTGATGCTTCTATCTCTTTCTACCTCTCTCTGAAACCAATAAAAAATAGTTTTTTTAAAAAGAAAAGATGATACAAACATTAAAATAATGGTTAACATGTATCAAGGACTTGCCTTTTTTAATTCCTTTGCATGTTTTATCTCTGTTAAAAATTCTCACAAATACCCCCAAAATACTACTTTTTACTTAAATATAAAGTAACTTGCTCAAGGTCACATAGTATATTGCAGAATCAAGATAAATCCAGCATTCTGTCTTAGGAACCCATGCTCTGAATTCTGATAGCAGGAACTGGTTTTTCTTTTCTGGCTCATAAACCAGTTAATGTCCTACTCTTAGTTTGAAATTGGCCATAGGGGTGTTGTAGATAGAAGAAAGACTTCCCAAAGTTGTCAATGCCCTAATACCTGAAACTTGTAAATATGTTACTTTACATGGCAAAGGGACTTTGTAGATACAATTAAGATGAAGGACCCAGGAAAGATTATCTTGGATTAACCAGGTGGGTCAGTCTAATCACAGGTATCCTTAAAAGTGAAGAACCTTCCCCTAACTGAAGTCAGAGAAATAGATGTAAAAATAGGAGCACAGTCAGAGAGATGCATTATGAGAAGAAAATTGCTATGGCAGCAACGGATATCTGAAGAGTTGAGTGTGAGTCTTTACACCACAGGAATCAGCAAACGGTATAAATTGGCTTTTATTTATTTTTTCCTGGAGAGACAGTTTATAACCAGTACATCACTTCTCTTAACCAGTATATTATGCAGTATCCTATTAAATAGATGAGGAAATAGGAACATAGAGAAGTTAAGTAATTTATTCAAAAGACAGAGATAGAGATTCAATTGTCTTTATATGTTTGCTGTAATTAATATATAAACTGTTTTTAATCTTTGCAAGAACCAGAAAGTTTAATGCATTTCTTTATTGCTCTACAATGTACGTAGGTTAAATGTATTTAAGTAGAATCCTTCCCTATCACAGCACATCTCTTTAGGGTCCCCTATTTTTTCTGACTACACCTTAGTGCATATCATTGTGTCTCATAAAATGGCATCTAAGAATAGATTAAAGAAAATAATCTAAGAATTTATTAGATTATTTAAATAATCAATGATTATTCATCCATCCGCCCATCCATTCTTCCCTTAATTTTAGCCTTCAAATAATAATCCAGTTACTTCTTCAATTTAGTAAGTCCTTATTGATGAGCTACTATACATATATTCCATTCTACATATTCGGTTAGAAGTAGACAAAACAGTCAAAAAACAACAAGAAGAACAACAAAAACCCAACTACCATGATCTCATAGAGCTGAAGTTTTAATGAAGAAATACACAAAAATTACTCCCAGGAACAAAATATTAATTTGGAGGATAGAGACACTCACATGCCTAGATATTGTCATCGTGACAACCCTACCACAGACCTTTGTTACTAGAACTCACCGCTGCCTTCAGTCATTCACTAACTTTCAAGCTGGCTCCTTTTGCTGGTTTACTAACTTAATGTGTTTCAGAGGAATTGCCCTAGAGCTCAAGAAAATAATCAGATATAGGCGACGAGGGGGTTAGCGTATCCTAATTAGGTTCTATCCTCTAATTTATTACTGTGTATTTGTGCAAAATGAAACACTGTGATTTACAGAATGGATCTATAAATATAACAAAATATTAACAGTTGTTAATTGTACATGTGGGTACAGAGGTATCTAATAGGTTGCCATTTGTACATTTCTGTAACTTTCAATTCTTTCCAGATTGTGGCCAAATGTGGTGGTATAGGAGAACAACTGTTGGCATGGGGAAATTGTCAATATATATATTTTAATCTGTTTTATTTGATTTCAGAAAGAAAGGGAGAGGGCGAGGGAGAGAGAGAGAGAGAAACATCAACGATGAGAGAGAATCACTGATGTTTACCTCCTGAGGATCGAGCCCCCAACCTGGGCATGTGCCCTTGACCGGAATTGAACCTGGGACCCTTCAGTCCACAGGCCAACCCTTTATCCACTGAGCTAAACTGGGTAGGGCCATCAAAATATATTTTTTATAAAAATAAACACAGACTACAAGAGTTAAAGAAAAGGAAAAAGAATGGACCCTATGAGACACTTTGGGTGAAAGAAAACCTTTCAGGCCTGTGGACATTGGGTAGCCGTGGGAAAGTTATCCACTGATATACTCGGGGGAAGAAGAGTTTTTGCATCATGTACACCGTTAACCAGCAGATGTCATGCAAAGTCCTGTGCACGTTTTTCTGCTTATTGGCAGTAGACGAACAGCAGCATATGGAGTTCAAGAAAGAATTCTTGTAACACCGAGAACTATCCCTGTCTTCATTGAGAATAAATAGCAAGTTTAAGAAAAAATAGCTTGTGTTTTAATGTGTTTGAGGGAAAGAGAAGCAGTCATTTATTTAATACCTTGGGGAGAAAAGAGGCAATCAGAAAGAGAAGTAATCAGATCAGATATTCTTATATTTGAATCTTAATCTTAAAATACAAGTATTCTAATTACTCTTCACTGGTGTTCAAGCCCTCATAAGTTAGTAATTGTTCTGTTTCTTAATGTACGGAGGACAGGGAAAATTTAGAGTGCCTTTCACTGGCATTGATTTTGTTTCTTTGATCAATGGCTAAGTCGTATAGATTTATGACAGTGCTCTAGACTGAAGAAATGCTATTATTCGGTGCCAAATCTTCCTGTTAAACACAAAAAGAGTAGCTTTCACCCAGAAAAAGACAGTCACACCTTGTTCTAAGACTGCTTATATCTTAAGATAATTTTTTTTCATTTTATGCTATACCAATATGGGGATTTTTTCATATTGAATCCTACTCTGTTCATTCTGACTAAAAAAGACCCCCTTCAGATATGCTTAGTTCATTCTTTCCCTTCGCCGTCAGCTGCATCATTCACAAGCTTTTCATCACCCACATATTTTATCAATTTACTATTATCTTTCTCTTCCAGATCCATAACAATTTGGTGGACATTCCTGGGCTACATACTGAGTTTTGTGGTACTCTAGTGGCCATATCATAATTAGTTGGGAGAAAAGACAATGCATCACTATAGATTATGTTTTTACTCAAGCTAATGTGAAACACACAGTTTATACTCAGTGGGTCAATAAACCAATTGTAGAAGAATACATGATTCCATGATTCATGCCAAGCATGTAGTGATTGTTGATGGCTAATATTTAGGATGATAAGTTTTAATTATTTTTTCTTACATTAGCCAGAACTTCATTTATGAGTTAGGATTTTTCAGAGAAACAGAACCCATGGGATTATATGCAGAGAGATTTATTATAAGGATTGGATCCTGCATTTATGGAGGCTGACATATCCCAATATCAGCATTCAGCAAGCTAGAGACTAGGACAGTGACGGCATACTTCCAGTCCAAGGAGGAAGGACTGACAACTAAGGAGAGCCAATGGTGTAGACTTAGCCCACAGGCCTTCCGGCTTGAGACTCGGGAAAAGATGATGTTTTAGTTCCAGTCTGAATGCAGGAAAAAGCCAATACCCTCACTAGAAGGCATTCAGACAGGGGGAATTTGCTTTTATTCAAGGAGAGGTAGCTTTTTTGTTCTATTTGGGCCTGAATTAGAACAACTGACTGGGTGTGTGGCACATCCGCATCATTGACAGCAATCTGCTTTACTCAGTTTATCAAATAATAGGATGGTAACTAAAGTGAAAGGAGGATTAATAAAAAAAAAATTTAAATTATACAAAAAAAACATATCTATGCATTTCCACTAGGGAGGACAAATTCATGTCCTTGATCTAGGGCATGGGTAGAGAGATTCGCTTTAGACACACTGACAATTCATCTACTATACTTTAAGTCATAAAACATATTATTTCATTCCCCCAATTAAAGTCTGCGAATGATTTTCTCATTGTTTTAGAAGAAAATCCACAATTTTTTACCTTTGCCTTTAAAGTTGAACATGACGCTGATTCTTCCAATTTGGCCAGCAATCATCTCTTATCACATTCCCTGCCACACTCAACTCCAGCTGGACTGACCTCCTTTTTATGTTTTGAATGCATTGAGCTTTTTCCTGCCTCAGGACGTTTGCACTTGCTATTCCAACTATTCTCTAGGGTTTTTATGGGCTTCCTCTGTTATATATTTCAGGTTTCAGTCTAACTACCTTTTTCAGAGACTCCCTTCCTGATATCCTTATGTAAAGTATGTGATCTGTAATTACTCTGTATCATTGTGCCCCGTTTAATAGCACATCACAATTTGTATTTATCCTGTGTATGTTTGCGTACTGCTCATGATCTTTCTCCCCAACCAAAATGTAAGTTCTGGCTATATCTCCAACACCTAGGAAAGTGTTAGGATCACACAGGTGATCGATAAATTATGTCTGTGACCTAAATAAACTGATGTTAATACAGGAATTAAAACCTCAGTGTCCCAAAGTTCTCTATACCTTTAGGGTGCTTATTACTTTTAACACACATACAACGATAATCTGAGCGCCCATACTGAATGATTGTAGGAAGTCTAATTCTTTTCCCAAGTAGTTCTGAGATTACTCTGACTGTGTCCTAGAAATTCAGCATCTTATTTGTCACTTCTTTCTCTCCTTCACAGATCACCCCCAGCTGTCTCATCACCACAGTCTCACTCCTGAGCATACTTCACTCCAAAACATGGACACACGTCCCCAAACACAGCTAGAGCAATGCTCTCATGCTTAACGTTTATTAACTCTTGGGCTGGGGATAAACACAGTGTTGGTAATACAATCACATACGAAGCACTTAAGAACTAGATCATATATATTCACTTAATGATCCCACCAATCCTATAATATAGGTATTATTATTATCCCCATTTTCTATGTAAGTTTCCCAAAGACATGTAACTCATAAGTGATTCCAGGCAGTTGTGCTGTACAGTTCATTCTCTTAAATAAAAGGGAATTATGATGTAGAAAAGGTTAAAACTGGCTCTCTGATAGCTTTCTTCTTCTAATGCGTGCCATTCTCTTTGAGTTCTCCCACTAGACAAGTCTTTCTCAGCTGCTGGCTTATTTCCATCTTACAGGGGCTTAAATTATTTTCTTTGGGATAACTTCATTGTTTATCAGCTCTTTTTAAAAATATACATATTTTTATTGATTTCAGAAAAGATGGGAGAGAGATGCAGAAAAATCAATGATGAGAGAGAATCACCAATTGGCTGCTTCCTGCAACTTTACACTGGGGATAGAGCCGCAACCTGGGCATGTGCCCTGACTGGGAATTGAACCATGACCTCCTGGTTCATAGGTGGATGCTCAACCACTGAGCAACACTGCCTGGGCTGTTTCTCAGCTCTTCATTCACCCTCACTGCCATCCCTCAGCCAGAGAAAAATCAATATGTCTTAAGGACATAATAATCTCTGCAAAGACTGACAAATCAAAATAAAAAGCCTTTTACATGATTAATTATGCAACAACAGCTTGGTCTGAGGCACTTGGATTTTCATTTCTCTGCTGTCTTACAAATGCATGTCTGAAAGGGTCACTTAAAGAGATAGCGATAAGAGCAAATGGAGGATGTTCCAATTCACCCTAGAATTTAGAACTGGCTGTAACCTTTAAAATGGCATATTCTTGTCACCACTTTATATGCAAGACACTGGAAGGGTTACACGAAACAACAATGGCATTTGCTACTCCTACAACTAACAGGAAAAGAGGAGACAGCATGACACATGACTTTAAGTGTCATAAAACAGCCTCTGGGAGCTGGGAAATAACAGCATTTTGTTCACCAAAGATATGCTACAATGCACAAGGCCAGAAGCAAAAGTCTAAAGTGACCACCATAAGCCTCTAAGACAGCATTCATGTGAAGAGTTTTTTTTGGGGGGGAAATGCTGTTGAGCAGTAAGGATATTAGAAGACTGATTCTCATGGCTAAACTCAGAATGTAGAGACTCCCGGTATATTGAAACCCAAGAGCAAAGCTGTCTTCCCTAAACATTTTGAGGGCAATACATGCTTAAGTGAGTTGAAGATGAAAATAAACCCATCTCTCGCTTTATGAATGTCGTACCCCTCAAGACCTTACATTAACAACAAATATAAGAACAGCAGTACAAGCAGCTGCCATCAATTAATCAATCCTATATAATGAAAGGCTAATATGTAAATCGACTGAATGGCAGAATGACTGGTCACTATGACGCACACTGACCACCAGGGGGCAGATGCTCAATGCAGGAGCTGCCCCGTGGTGGCCAGTGCACTCCCACAGGGGGAGTGCTGCTTAGTCAGAAGCCAGGCTCACGGCTGGCGAATGCAGTGGCGGTGGTGGGAGTTTCTCCTGCCTCTGCGGCAGTGCTAAGGATGTCCGACTACAGTGCTAAGGATGTCTAACTGCCGTGGGAGCGGGCCTAAGCCCATCAGTCAGACATTGCCCAAGGGGTCTTGGACTGTGAGAGGGTTCAGGCTGGGCTGAGGGACCCTCCCCCCCAAGTGCACAAATTTCATGCACTGGGCCTCTAGTTAATCATATAAAAGGTAACTAGGTGGTGTCAGGAGCTGAGGAACTAGCAATGAACCAAGCAGAGAAAAAGCCCTGCCTTCATGGAGTGTATGCTCATGAAGTACTTACTTTGTGCTAGATACTATTGAGTTGCATAGACATTTATTACTGTTACCAGAGGCCCGATGCATGAAAACATGCAAGAGTAGGTCTTCCTTCCCCCAGCTGTTGGCACCAGCTTCCCTCTGGCACCCAGGACCCGAGCTTCCCTCTGGCCGCCGGCAGGCAACTAAGACCTGGGCTTACCTCACAGCCCCGGCTTTGTCCAGAAGGACATCCGGTCTAATTAGCATATTACACTTTTATTATTATAGATTCCTCATAACAACTGAGGTGTTTTCTCTTTGGAAGGCACTGTACACTTACAGAATGTAAATAGTGAGGCTTAGAAGAATTAAGTCACTGATCCAGGTCCAGGAACCAGTAACAAGGGAGCTGAGTTGCAGACCCAGGCCTGTCTGACTCCAAAGTCTAGGGGTCTAATACTTTTAAACACTATTTGTGTTACTTCCTACTATACCCATTTATGTTCTGTGAATTCCTTGGTCCTTCATCACTAACGCAGGGTACCAGTGTGGCCGTGTCTCCTCTGCTCTGTCCGTGGATATTTCCACTCCATAACAGACTGGTTTATAGGTATTATTTGTTGACTCCACCCAGACATACACAGAATCATAGTAGCACCATAAGTGCTTCTTTTCTTAGTATATTTCTAATGAGAGCACTTATGAAACCCCAATTTGTAGGAACCTCACTAAATATAATCATCTAGGCCTATTCATTTGTCTAATAAAGAAAGTTTTCTAGTACTCAGATGGTCAAAGGTATGTTCTAATAAAGTCCTGCATATTGGTCTATAGCTTGTCTAAGCCTTCAAGCACAGACACATTTCACAACTTAATCTGATTTTTACAAGAATGGAGCATACATAGGACATTCACTGTGGTGGCTGGAAGCTACCTTTCCCTATATGCTTCCAAATAACATTTCACAACTTAATCTGATTTTTACAAGAATGGAGTATACATAGGACATTCACTGTGGTGACAGTGGGTAGGCTGGAAGCTACCTTTCCCTATATGCTTCCAAATCAGAGTTGGTCTAAAGGACTTGTGTGCACTTGAGATGCAGAAATACAACAGGGTCCATTGTTTTCTGAAGGCCCTTTCCCAGCCGTATATGGGGACAGAAATGCACAGAGGTGCTTGCTCTGTGTTCAGTTATCCCTCCAGACACCCGGCATGCTGAGCAACAGTGACCTCAGGCTCTCCTCACACACTTGGCTGTACATCCATTGATTCAGTAGCTACTCATAGGCTTCTCCAGAAACTCGCCTTTCCTGCATCTATGGCTTCTCTGATTGAGTAGTTGGTGACACAATCTCTGGTCTAACCCCTCTTCTGTACCAGTGTTTTCCAATTCTGTAAGGTCTACTTCCTATGATAACTCTCTTATTCCAAAACACTCAGACTGACAGTTCACTGATTAAGTCTAGGTGGATTCACCAACAAAGAAAAATCTTAATTATTAGTGAAAGAAACCAAGGTGGCAATTATTTATTTCCAGATATGGAATTCTGAGTAAAAATATTTCTAATCTCTTTTTAAGAAGTATTGTCTCTATCTTAAAGAGATATCTTAAGCCCCATGTTCATTGCAGCATTATTCACAATAGCTAAAATTTTGTGTCTATCAATAGATGAATGGATGTATAGACAATGGAATGTTATTCAGCAGTAAAAAAAAAAGAAGGGAATATTGCCATTCGTGACAACATCAATGCCCTTGAGGGCATGTGCTAAGTAAATAAGCCAGATAGAGAAAGATAAATACCATATGGTCACACTTATATTTGGAATTTAATTCCAAATATAATTCATAGAAACAGAGTTGAATGGTGGTTGCCAGGGACTGGGTGGTGGAGAAATGTGGAGATGTTGGTCAAAGGGTACAAACTTCTAATTATAAGATGAGTAAGTTCTGGAGATAATGTACAGCCTAGTGTCTATAGTTAACAATTGTATTATATACTTGGAAGTTGCTAAGAGAGTAAATCTTAAATGTTGTGAACACACACACACACACACACACACACACACACAGTAATTATGAAAAAATTATTGGGAAAGTTAATATACCACATACCACACATGACTTGGTATTTTAATGACTCATATATTGATTTTAACAAGCAATGGCCTGAAGTTGACAAGGCAAGGAATGACAGAACAAGTCTGCCCCAAACCCTCAGACAAGTTTCATTTTGTATGTAATTCAAAAGATAAAAAGTTACTAATAAATATTTTATTATACTCCTTTATTTTCTCTTAAGTCATTACCATAGAACATAAAAAATGGTTCAGCTGAAATTAAATGAACCACAAGTTGTTTATGTAACTGTCAGAGGATATGTCAAAATATATTATGATTCCTAGTAAACTGAGAGGAAAAAAACATTTATTAGTTATGGTTTTAAAAGGATAAAAAGAACTGTTGGAGATCATTTTGAAATATACCTCCTGCCTCACAGAACTGTGTAATTTATATCAATAATTTATGATGGTACCATTTTTTATTTAATGTGTACATTAGCTTTTATGAGCATGTTGGGAATTATTGCAAACTAAATTTTCTATAAAATAAAGCTATATTTCACAGTACTTTGCTTTATGCATTTTAAGTCCATTACCAGATGGGTAACTGATCCAATCTTTTTAATTTATTAAACAAACTTTTCATTATTAAACAGTTTGGGATTGATATAAAAATTGAGAACACAGAGAATTCTTATTTTCCCCTATTATCAACATCTTATATGATACATTAATTAACCAATATTGATATATTAAATAAGGCCTTTAATTTAATCCGATTTCCTTACTTTTAACCCAGTCTCTTTTCTGTTCTTGGACCCTATCCAGGACATCATATTACATTTAATTGTCATACCTCCTTAGGCTGCTGTTGGTTGTGACAGTCCCTAAGACTTTCTTTGATTTAGATTATAGTTTTGGGGAGTACTGGTCAGGTGTTTTGTAGAATGTTCCTCCATTGGGATTTGTCTGATATTTTTCTTATGATTGGACTGGGGTTATGGGTTTTTGTGAGGAAACCCACAGAGGTACAGTGTTCTTTTCAGCACATCTAATTAAGGTACATGCTATCAATGCTGCTCATCACTGTAGATGTTAACCCTGACCATCTGGCTGAGATAGTGTTTGTCTGGTTTCTCCACTGTCAAGTCACTCATTTTCTTTTCTCTTTCCATACTCTATTCTTTGAAAGGAAGTCGCTGCATTAGTTTCCTGGGGCTGCCATAACAAAGTACCACCAACTGGCTGTCTTAAACATCAGAAATGTATCATCTCATGGTTCTGAAGGCAAGAACATCTAAGATCAAGATGTAGGTAGAGTTGGCTCCTTCTGAGGGTGATGAGGGAGACTCTGCTCCGTGCCTTTCTCCTGGCTTCCAGGGGTTTGCTGACATCTTTGGAGTTCTTTGATTTGTACGCACATCACCTAGATCTCTGCCTTCATGGACACTAGGCGTTCTCCCCGTGCTTATATCTGTGTCCAAACCTCTCTGTTTTGTAAAGATACTGGTCTTATTGGATCAGGGGCCCCTGCTACTCCAGCATGGCCTCATCTTAACTAATTGCATCTGCAATGACCCTAACCTAAATAAAGTCAAGTTCTGAGGTGCTGCTAGGACTTCACATATGCAGTTTGAGAAGGACATATTCACCCATTCACAGCTGCTATGAGCAATACACACATAAAGAGAGGGGAGTTCTAGTCTACTTGATTTATTTATATTAATATGAACTCATCAGCACTTACTTTATGCTTTGGGTTAAAATCCAATGTTACTTCACTTTGTTGTTTAGCTTTGGCCATTTGGAGCTCTTTCATTTGGCTCCTATGTCCTTTTAACATACTCCCATCAACATAGTTTTTTATTTTTATTAAAACATTTTTTTTATTACTTCCTTACTTTCTGACATCACAAAATGCCCTAGCCTGATCTTTTATAATTCCTGTCCCAGTATAATATCAACCCTTCCTTCAAGGATCTGAGGAGCCTGGGTTCTATTCACTGGAGAACGGCATTAGCAACTAAGATCAGGGCACCAGATGTGCTCAGCACTATAGAGTTGTTTCTAGGCCCTTTCAGCTGACAAAGTAACCATCCTAGGCATGTACACATATCTACATATATTTCCATATGCCAGCATTTGAATCTATCTTAAGCTAAATCAGTTCACATTAATATCTCCAACCTAATCCACAACCACGTGGATCATTCTAGCCTCCTCCCCTGGCTTATCTGTAACCTCCCACTACAACAATGAGAAATCTGGCACCTACCACTCTCCATTGATTCAGCTTAATTGTTCAATTGGAGTACACATTAATAGCAGGTTTTCATTTACTGCTAGTCTACAGAAGTATTAAAGTATAAATATTTAGAAACCAATCATAAATATTTAAATATGCAAATGTAGCACAGAGTAATGACTTACATTTCCCAGGAATAAGCTGCAGACTAAATTGATAAAATGTAATTTCTTCTCTGGATCACTGTTAATGAGAACAGTACCATTACTGAAGTGGAACTGACTTTCTGTTTACTGTAATATGTTAAGATGTGCATTAACCAATTAAAGTGTTGATAACAACATCAGCTTCATGTTTTATCAGAGTAGTAAATTACAAAGTTTACATAACCCTGCCATATGCATATGTGTTCCCTCTCCCTACATATTGTGTATGCATTCATAACCTCTGTGTACATACATACATATACTCTAAATATCCCAAAATTTCACTGTGGACATCCCAGAAATAGTGAAATAATTAATGAGTTAAGATGACCTAAAATAGAAATGAGATATAAAGGTAAAAACTAAAACATATTTTCAATATAGTAAACATCTTTGCTTATAGGAAGGGAAGGAAGCTCCTGATGCCAGAGGCTTGTATTGGTAAAATTCCAACTATCTCAGACATAGCAAAATGTAAAATTTCCTCTTTGTTTTGCAATATTGAATTTTTCCTGTCCTTTATACAATGAATATGGTATAGCATCTATCAGTACTCTTTTTCTTTTGGTTATAAGTTTAGCTATAATTGCAAAGTCCTGTTTACTTCAAGGCAGAGAAAAAAACTGAGTAAGTATGGGAAAAGCACTAAAATTAAATACAAAAGCAAATGGAGTTGATATACAAAATGCATAAATTCTCTGCACTGGTTGTCTACCAATGCAACTCAAAGTTTACTATTAGTCACTATTTATCAGACACTTTTTGGCACTGTTTGGAGTCTCTCAGCCTCACTTGTCTCTTGTCCCAGCTACCACTGTGGTGACCAGCTCAGCAAGGATGGGACTACACAGGTACTGTTGTACACAGCGGGAACGGCACCAGGTATTAGACTGGTGGGGTCAGACTGGGCCTGGGCTCAACAACCTCGGTACTTGAGTTCTGGCTAGGAGAAGTGATTTGTAGAAGAAATGAGCTTAGGAAACAAGTCACAGAGCTAAAGGAAGGGCCCCTGGGAGCTTAGACATGAGGAGGGTAAAGGTGATGTGTGGGTTGGGTTGGAGGAGGGGGTGCTCCCAGGAGCACCATCCAATGGGTTTTAAGGGTGGAGATTTTAGGGGAGGTCCCGGGGGAAGATTTCAACAGAATATACAGCAGCTTCCAAGGTGTCTGCTTTCGGGGTTGGGGTTCTCCACTGGTTGGTTGGTGCCAGGGCAGGGGTTATTATTCATTGCAGCTGGTCCTGAGGGCAGCTGTGGCATAATTTGTCTGGTTTTGCTGCTTTTCTGGGCCTGGAGCTGAAACACAGCTGAGGCCTAGATGTTATCTTTAGGGATGACAAGGTCAGGTCATCCAAACCGCATGGCCAGTGATATGAAAGGCCAGGGGGTTCAAACTGCATGACCAGCGATATGCTAGGGAAGGAAAGGTCACCTTGGGGACAAGGTCCTACTCTACAATTGTCCATTGCTAGGCACCCAGGGCTTTCTGCCTTGATGACCTCTGTACCTGGCCCATTGTCTTTGCTCTGCTCATGTCTGTCTAACTGCCCACCACAGTATATACAGTGATGGCAAACCTATGACATGCGTGTCAGAGGTGACACACGAACTCATTTTTTTGGTTGATTTTTCTTTGTTAAATGGAATTTAAATATATAAAATAAATATCAAAAATATAAGTCTTTGTTTTACTATGGTTGCAAATATCAAAAAATTTCTACATGTGACACGGCACCAGAGTTAAGTTAGGGTTTTTCAAAATGCTGACACGCCGAGCTCAAAAGGTTTGCCATCACTGGTATATAACATGACAGCCTTGGGCCCTGGACCTGAACTACTGGTCCTCACCTCCCATCCTGTAACTTCTCTTGATATTGCTTTGGGACCTTCACTCTAAAATCTTATCAGTGGCATCGTGAAAGGAATAAGGTAGTCTTTCCCCTTTCAAATCTTAATCCCCAATGCCATTTTCCCTTGTACTGCTCTTTTCTTAGCAAACTCTTATGCATCTTTATGATTACTGTGTTATGGGGAAAGCATCAGACAGGAGATGGGAGCCTGTCACATGTGGGCCTCTGGGTCTCCCAGCGAGAGAATATGGTAATTCATTACAACAGCAATAGAGTTGGTAACAGCATTGTTTAAAGCTTCTTTGTTTATCTTAAGAGTGGACCAAGAAGCTGTGAAGAGCTACAGCTACATCAGGAGAAAAGCTGGTTGTCCTTGATTGGTCACAGGAGGAGGGATTTAATTTTTTGTTCAGTCTCACTGATATGTCTTAGAGGAAAAATCTGCGGATTGCATTTAAATGCAAACCCAAGCTCATTGTTTTCTGGGCAGGTGTCCTTGAGGGAAGTTCCTTTATCTAGGCGTTCATTTCTGATCCCAAGTCACATGGAACCCATTCACTTTGTCTCATTTGAAACTAACTGACTGCTTTTAAAAAGCTCATTTCCTGCTAGTCCTTCTTGACAATACCCTGATGCAGCAGGGGAGATTGTTAATGCAACCGGAGAACAAAACAAGACAAAAGAGAAGATCATTAAGACTTCCTCCAAAACCATCCAAAGTAAAATTCAGGCTGTGAAACAATGATGCCTCTTTCTATCCAGTAGGGGACTTTATAATTGCTATTCATGGAAAATGCAATTAAAATGTGCACCTCTTCTATTGCCTGGAAAAGGTAATTTGCATCTTAACTTGCTACCGCTGTGATCAAGATTTTCAAATCAAATATTAAAAATGAACTCGTCAACTCCAATAGCTTTATTCTGGGAGCTAAACAGTCATAAATTCACTTTCATTTTGAAGTCTATCAAGATACACTTATAAGTGAAAGTGTATTGTCCTAAATCGGTAATGGGTAAATTTTACAATGAGTTTTAAATTAGTCTCTCTCCACTCACTCACTAATCCACCTTATTTCCTCTATGTATTTTTATCTTCATACCAGATTCATGATCTCAGAATCAAACACAAACCATTGTGTTGGTTGAATAATCTCAGAAGCCCTGTAGTCTGATAGCTCATAAACTTGCTTTTCTCTTTTGTTTCTGAACTATTTTAGATATCTTTTAACAACAATGCAAAAAAATAAACAAATCAGAATTCATTAGACATATCTGCCTTTGAATGGAGAAATTATGACTTTATTATTCCTTAAAAAACTATTCAAGATTGAAGTTCAAAATGTTTTTGTTTTTTTTAATGTAGATACTGTAGGTGAAAAGGGGGCTACATGATAAACCTGACAGGCTCAGGAGAGGCCTGCATGACCACCTTCCGAACTGAGAGACCAAAAGTAACCACAGAGGATGGTCTGAATTAAAACTTCCTAACTGGCTATCATTGCCACAGAGGATGGTCTGAATTAAAACTTCCTAACTGGCCATCATTGGTTTGGTTCAGTGGATAGAGCATTGGCCTCGGACTGAAGGGTCCCTGATTCAATTCCGGTCAAGGGCATGTACCTGGTGGGGGCATGTGTGGGAGACAATCAATCTATGGGTCTCTCTCACATCAATGTTTCTCTCTCTGTCTCTCCCCATCCTTTACAATCTTTCTAAAAATCAATGGGAAAATATCCTTGGGTGAGGATTAACAACAACAAAGAAACGCACAAAAAGACAACAAAAAAACACACCCAACTTCCTAACTAAAAGCAGTTCATGGCAAGTTGTGATGTGCTAGTCTGGTATTTTTGCCTAGTAGGGGTCACTCTTTACCTTAACTGAGTCTCTCTGTTGTCTTTTTTCGCATCTATGATAATATATCTTTGGAATATAAAGTAATTTTCTTTTTTCTGGACCCCTCAAAGCACAACCACCCTCACCTGAGCAGAGACCACAAATCCCCTCATTGTTATTTTTATTATGATAACTATCCTGTAACTACAAATGTAAAAGCCTGTGTCTATTCATTTTACTCTTTATCCAATTCTAGAGATTTCCCCACTTTGCTTTCTCCCACCTCCCTAATCTATCACCAATGAATTTCATAAACCCCTCCGCTTTTGACTATAATGCACAAAATTAGGTGCAACCTGCCCTTCTCTAGAGCATTTTCTCAATCCATTGAGATTTTACTTCCCAGCAGTTGTCATCAGTTTGTCTCAAATAAACTCATAAAAATCCTTACAGGTTTGGAAGTTTCTTACATTGACAATACTAAAGGGCTATAGTATATGATATCCTTTGTAAAAACCAGAATTATTTTTACATGCAAGCGGAAGGAAAAAGCCTCACATGAGATTTGCTGGATATGATGTGTAGCTGATTTTCAGCAGGACTAGATCCTGGGGCTCCTTTGGATTCTGTCTCTCCCATCCCTTCTGTTCCATTGGCTTACAAAATGTCCACCAGAAGCCCTGCCCCCATCTGTCAAGCTTACTGGCCTCAGAGGAAGGACAGTCTTTCTCAACAGTCCTTGAAAGAAAACACACAGAAAGTCCTGGCTTGGAACACAAGATCATTACTGACCTAATTTGACTAGACCTGAGTCACAAGAATATTCATATAGCTCCATAAAAACACATGAAATAACTTCTCCCAGACAAGAGGAGTTTGGTCACCAGAGAAAGGAGGGGGAAGCTATACTGAAAAGACAAAAATATTGGTATTTACTACCCTCTATTCCAGCGGTCCCCAACTGGTGGTCCGTGAGGTCCGAAAAGTTGGCGACCACTGCTCTATTCACTATTCTCAGTTTCAGTCTCTCCTCACACCTGACCTTAGATTGTATTCTCCTAGATTATAGAATTTACCATGTTGCATTGTAATTATTGTCACATGTCTTCCTTTCATCAAACCCAGAGCATCCTAAAGATAAGATGCCATTATTATTAGTGTTGTTTTTTTTATCTTGCATTATTTCATTTTCAGAGTATAACCCAGCATTTGGCACTCAGGAGCTCTTCAACAGATGATCACTACTTGTACTAAATAATAGCATGCCATAATTTTATTCCCCTTATCTCTATATTTGCATTATTTGGTCTTCTTCTTCGGCCCTTAGAAGTCCTTTTGTTATACTAACATAAAAATATTCAAACCTTTAAAGAATTTTTGTGAGTTTATTGGAGCCATACTGTCAACAATTGCCGGGAAGCAGAATCTCAATGGATTGGGATAATGCTCCGGAGAATGGTGGTTTTTCACCTTGTTTTATAGCTTCCATTAAAGGTATAAAGGTAAGTGGGTTACATGAAATCCATTGGTGATAGATTAGGGAGGTGGGAGAAAGCAAAGGGTGGGGAAATCTCTGGGATTGGATAAAAAGTAAAATGATTGACACATCACTTAGGTGGGTACAGGATAGTTAA
>NW_005358983.1:56347-64951 GCF_000412655.1 Myotis brandtii | reverse complement strand
GTGCCCAGGCATTTGGTTGTGTCCTGAGGGGTCCAGAAAAAAAAGGAAGTTACAAATTACCCCAACATTTCAATGATATATTATCATAGAAGCAAAAAGACAATAAACTCAGTTAAGGTAAAGATCGACCTTGTCAGGAAAGATACCGGCCTAGGAGTTGACTGCCCACCATAACTGCTTTCAGTTAAAGTTTCATTTCAGACCATCCTTTGTAGTTCCTTTAGGTCTCTGAGTTTGCAGGACTGACATGCAGGCCTTCCCTGAGCTTGTCAGGTGAGCATGTGGCCTCTTTTGTCCACAGTTATTGGTGAAAGTAGAGTTCTTAGGGTACCACTGGAAAGGAATTTCCTGAGTCTCCCATGGGAGGATGGGGTTGCATGAAAAGCTTTATTGATGATATAAAATTAAGAGGGCTTCCCTCCAAGGTCCCATCTCCATCTGTCCCACCATGGAAGAAGTCCAATCTCAACTTCAGCAGGGCCAGGATTAAGACCACTGTGCCAATCAATACAGAACATGACCCTACTCCCTTAGTCCTCTATATCACCCATCCCCTAGAAGCCATACCCTAGGGAGCCAGTTCTTAGAACACTGGGTCACCAGTGACTCTTGGTGTGGCATCATTTCCTTAATTAATGAACTTACTTTCTTGGCTACAAACTCCTGTTTGCATTTGATTGGGCTCTGATGCCTGTAGGCAAACAAACCCCTTTAGTTTGGTAGCAGTACCTTGCTTTCTTGCTGGCTTTACTCTAACCTCCAGTACCTTTGGAATTGCTAACTGCCGTTCTTATTTAAAATGAAACCAATTTTGATTATGTAGTGTTATGATGCATCTCTTGTTTTGAACTTTTGGCATGTTTTTTATTTTATTGGCTGTTTATGAATCACATGTATCATTATGTAACTTATTACAGGCCCAAAGTTTGTCTCATCCTAATTAAACCCAATGAGATTAACTTTGTTTTGGCCAGCAACATTCCAGTTCTTGTCCTAAGTCTTACAGCTCTAGATTGGTGTTGGGGCTGTTGGAAGGATGAGGTTTCTCCATATCAGGTATCAGATTAGCATACATAGTATGATGAAGGAAAAAAATATAGTTTCCTAGGCAACCACTATTCTATACCAAACCCTTTTGTGATTAGACTCATCTTCCTTGAGTTGCTTATTATTCTTGTCTGTGCTTTTGGTGTCATGTCAATGAAGCCATTGCCAAGACCAATGCCATGAAGCTTTCCTTCATGTTTTCTTCTAGGAGTTTTAAAGTTTCAGATCATATGTTTAAGTCTTTAACCCCTTTTGAGTTGTTTGTTTGTTATTTGTATGGACCCAATTTGTCTTTTGATTGTGGAAATTTAGTTTTCCCAACACCATTTCTTGAAGAGACTCTCTCTCCTTTTCCCATTGTGTATTCTTGACATCATTGTCAAAGATCAGTTGTGGATTTTTCTTTCTTAAGATTGATTTAATTATTCCTGGTACTTTGTGGTTCTATATGAAATATGGTTTTTTTTTGGTATAAAATGTCATTGTGATTTTGATTGGGACTGCATGAAATCTATACATTGCTTTGGGTAGTAGGGACATTTTAATAATATTAAGTCTTATAATCTATGAACATGGGATTTCTTTCTATTTGTTTTTAAACAAGCTTAGTAATAGAGATCTTATTTTGTTTATTCATTGCTGTATCCCCCAGGACATAGAACATTGCTTGGTCCATACTATGTGATCAGTAAATGCTCTTTGAATAAGGGAAGGAACCTTATATATGGATCAAGTAATAAAATATATTAGCATTAAAGAACCCATTAATGAACCAGTGGTGCCCTCTGGTGATCAAAAGTCATCACTGTAGCCTTTTTCTTGAAGTAATTGGCTATTGGGCTAGTCTAGTAGTTCTTGTAACTGGAGGTTGTCCCAAAGAGATACAAGTAGTGTAAGAGTAATATCTTATAGGTAAATATCACTTTACAGTTGTCCAAAGTTTGGGGATACATAGAGATGTAGCAGGGCTCTCCATTAAAACAGAACCATCATAGATATATGGATGATTCTGGCACATTCAAGAAAGAGTAAGAAAGCTAGCGGGGTTAAGAACTGAGTGAGTGATGAAGAAAGAGGTTGTTGAGGTTGCAGATATTGTCTGGAGACTTGAGCTTTATTTATCTCTAATTGAAATCCAAGGTATTTACCCAGCATAAGATATGTTACAAAAATGACTTAATAAAAAAACCTGTGAGTTAGAAATGTAACTAAATGCTGTGTGAAGTTGGGTGAGGAACTTCGTTTTGCAAAGGTTCAAATTCTTCTTTTTAAAAATAGAGGCAATAGTACCTAATTTATTGTATTATTGTGTGCATTAGATGATTAAATAAGATAATTGAAGGAAGTGCCTTGTCAACTATAAAAAATTATATAAATATCCTGATCCACCCCACCCATCCTGGGAATCTTCTATTTTAGAGAGACAAAAATGATAACTCCCCACAGACAGTCGCTCTGATCTCCTCAGACCATTCTCTGGCAGGAAGCTCCACCCACATCTCTCAGACTGAGAGGACAAACACTCCAAAGGCACATAAACAATGTCCTTCCCCAACTTCTCTGAAGTCAAGTGTATTGGTTTCCTTTAAAGCAATAATTCTAAGGAAGCAACTCTACATAAGACAACATTTCCATTGAGTTTTTCCCCCACTTTATGAGGCATAATTGACAAATATAATTGTATATATTTAACGTTTCCAACGTGATGACATCGTGGAATGATTATCAAGATCAGGGTAATTAACAAATTCATCACCTCACATAGTTAACCCTTTTTGTGGTGAGAACATGTAATATCTACTCTCAGCAACTTTCAAATATATAACACACTATTATTAAATGTAGTCAGCATGCTGTACATTACATACTTTTAGTTCTTGATGAAAATGATAAAACAGCACAGAAATCACAAAATGTTAGCTTAGGAGAAAAATCCATTACTTATTTAAAACTCACAAATAACAAATTAGTGGGTCCTTTGTGTTAATTCTTATGCAACATCTTCCTCCTATTTTAAAACTATGTATTCTTTGAAATGTGATTCGGTTCTCATTACACTTTTGACAGGTTTATGTCCAGTGTGATTTAATTAGGAGTCTGTTTTTGTTTTGAAAAAAATTAATTGAGATAAATATGTGTTCAGAACACAGATGAATTTCTCTAGGGTCTTTATTGAAAAGAAGTCACCCTGTTTTGTAGCCAAAGACACCAACATTGCTGGTTGACTGGTTAGTCATTTCTTTACCAATGAAAAGAGACAGCATAGAGATTTCCTGGAAAATGAATTTATGTGAATGGAAATAGTAGGTTAAAATCTTTCTGCTTAACTATTTGGGAACATAACAGAGACTAAACAAGATTACAGAATATTAAACTGTGTAGGACTGGACTATCCCTGTGCTGTTTAAGAAACTAGGGCAAAGTGTCTCCCTTCTTATTTTTAAATGAGTATGTCTTTTATTTCATTAACCAATAGTCATTGTGTACTTTTTATTCACTTAAAATTAAAAATTCAGAATATCATAAAGGATGACTAGTGGTTTTGATGTGATAGAAGATGATGGAGCTACTGGGACTTAAAAGTAAAATTCTCTCAGGGTATAGCCTATCATTTTAGGAAAAGAAAACTACCTTAGGAAGCTGTATTAATTTGGAATTACCATCCAAGAACTGTTACATGTATTACATCATTAGTCTTGGATAGCTCAAATGCAGGGAGGATGGGCCAAGTATGAAAGAAAGTCAATGAAAGGAGGAAAAGAGATTCAATTATGTTGTTGCCTAAGTACAAAGAAGAAAAAAACCCTCCAGTCTAAACATATCTGCTATCATTTAAATTGAAAAGTTTTCAATCATATATTTATGGTTTTTATTTTTATGTTTTTCCAGTGTAACATTTTTATATTTAGAATTAGGCAGCTGGACTCAGTTTAGATGGTCCCAATTTTGTTGGCAACATCCAAAGCATCATAGTGAGGAGCCAGTCGAACATATGCCTTCTTCTCTCCATCAGGCCTGATCAGGGTGTTGACCTTGGCCACATCAATGTCACAGAGCTTCTTCACAGCCTGTTTGATCTGGTGCTTATTGGCCTTGACGTCCACAATGAACACTAGTGCAGTGATGGCGAACCTTTTGAGCTCGGCGTGTCAGCATTTTGAAAAACCCTAACTTAACTCTGGTGCCATGTCACATATAGAAATTTTTTGATATTTGCAACCATAGTAAAACAAAGATTTATATTTTTGATATTTTATATATTTAAATGCCATTTAACAAAGAAAAATCAATCAAAAAAATGAGTTCGCGTGTCACCTCTGACACGTGTGTCATAGGTTCGCCATCACTGCACTAGTGTATTGTCTTCTATCTTCTCCGTGGCTAACTCGGTAGTCAGGGGGAAGTTGATGATGACATAGTGGCCAAGCTTGTTTCTCCTGGGTGTGCTCTTCTGAGGATGTTGAGGCTGCCTCCGGAGCCTCAGTGTCTTTGGCTGTCGGAAGGTGGGTGACCTGTGGATTTTTGTGTGGGTGTGTGTGTGGCTGTGGACGCCTTTCAACTCTGCTTTCTTTGCCTTCAAAGCCTTTGCTTTGGCTTCAGCTTTGGGAGGGGCAGGGGCTTCCTTCTTAGCTTTTGGCACCATCTTCGTCACATTTATGATTTTTAATTACAAAAGTAGAACCTGCTCTATCTTTAAAAATACAGAAGCATGTGGTAGTCTTTTGATGTGCCAACTTGGCTAGGCTATAGTCCCGAGTTATCCATCAAATGCTAATCTAGCTGTTGCTTGAAGGTATTTTGTAGATCTGATTAAAGTCCATAATCAGTTTAATTTAAAGAAGATTATGGGTTAGATTCATTCTGTTGGAAGGCCTTAAGAGCAGAGCTGAGGCATCCCTGAAGTAGAAGCAGCTCTACCTGCAGATTGCAGCTTTAGCATGTGCCTAAGAATTCCAGGTTGCCCTTTCTAACATCATGTCCAACAGATTTTGGACTTGCTTTATCAGACCTGACAACTACATGAACACACTTCTTACAATATATTTAGTATTTCACACCTCTTACTGTGAGTCCTAACTGATACAAATTTTGGTGAGGCGAGAGGAACAGAATCTGAAGGATGAATTTTCTGAATTGGTTCTGGGTTTTCTGAAATTGATTCTCTAGTTGATAGATTTAAAGTTACCAATGACTCTATTGCTCTTAGTAAAGACAGCACTGATGGTCCATGGTTTGATGTGGCAACAGAGGTATGCAAAATATTACCACTGAATACTCCCAATCAAATACCTGTAGAAGGTGAGGTTCTGGGTAACCATGTATTTGCTATGTTAGGATATTTTAGTCAAACTAATTAGTATAATGGGATTGACTGGTTGTCCTACCTGTGCTAGAACAAATGGAAAAAAAATAAGAATGAATTCTAGGCTTGAAATTCCCAGCATGAGCCCTGCATAAATCACTTTAAAGCTTCAACATCTTCCCTGAAAAAACTCTTGTCTACCCTAGTTTCAGGGCTATGCTTTCTGAGAACCAAACCCAGAGTTGCATATTGTGGTTGACTAAATTAAATGCAAATTGAATTCCCTCCCAGGGTGCTATTAAACTGAGGGCATTTATTGGGAAGGAATGAGTTCCTTAAAATTAGAATGGGGTCATATAGGAAGCTCCTGATAAAGCTGGGGAATATTGAACCCCTAAATTCTGACAAGTCTTTTTTTTCCCCCCAGGAAAAGCAGTTCTTTCATCTTTGCCTAAAAAAACCACAATGGCCTCCCTGAAGCAGTTGTCTGACAAGGCCCTACTTACTCTCCGAAGGAAGTACTGTTTAATATCGCTTTTGGATTCTAAACCTATCATTGGATTCAGTTCACAGAAGGCCCCAAAAGTTGAGGTAGAGATTTTAACCCAAGAGGAGGTTCACTATACACTGAAAGAACTGTATTATTATTCTTTTTGGGTCCAATTTATAGCAACAGAAATAGTGGTAATGTGTGTGAGAATGGATCTTAAAGGTTTGGGATAATTGTGGAAGAATATGTTGTTGGAGCAGGATAATTTTATTTATGTGGGGTCAAGTATGAGAGATTCTGGATTCAAGTTTTAGTTTCAGGGGATGGAATAGGCTTTAACCATTTGGTCCATTGACTGAAATGTGGACTAGAGAACAGCTTATGCTAAAGCAGTGATCGGCAAACTCATTAGTCAACAGAGCCAAATATCAATAGTACAACGATTGAAATTTCTTTTGAGAGCCAAATTTTTTAAACTTAAACTATATAGATAGGTACATTGTTATTAACTTAATTAGGGTACTCCTAAGGCTTAGGAAGAGCCACACTCAAGGGGCCAAAGAGCCGCATGGGGCTCGCGAGCCGCAGTTTGCCGACCACGGCTCTAAAGGATAGGCCATGTTCTGTCTTCTCATGGTCCAAGTCTCACCTTCTCCTTGGTCTGCAGGAATAGAGGGAGTTTACATGGCCTTTTCCCAAAGAAGGGCTGGTAAGGGCAGACTCTCTCTCTCCAAGCTCTGGAAGCTGCTTCTCCCTCACGTCTTGGCTGCCTCCAGGCCTCTGAGTTTTGCCCTTGGAGCTCTAGATCTGCCTCAGGAGGTACCTTGCCACCGGGGCAGCTGATAGCTGTCCTCCAGCTGGGACTGCTGATGGGACTGTCATTTCTCAAACTTTAGGAGAATGCTTTTAAAGATGCATTTACAGTTTTCCAGAGTTGCTCTATTAGAGAAATGACAGAGGAAAGAAGCTAAAATGTATTGTATTCTTACTGTGTGTCAGATGCTGTGCAGTGTATTCCTGTGAACATTTTTGCATTCAATTCTCAAAATAACTCAGTGGGGTGTTATTATACCCACTTTATAGATGAAGAAAGGCTCACAAGTTTAAGTTACTTGTCGAGTCAGCTCCTTCAAATGTAGTTTTTCTTCTTCCTGAAGTCCATACACCTTTTGATAAAATATGCTGCCTACTCAGGATAATAGAAGCCAGCTCCTTGCCTCTTTCTCTTTAGTTCAAATCATAGGAACTAAGGGCAGACATCTGAGGGTGTTTAGATGTAGAACCAATAACTTCCTTTTAGCAAAGCTCAACTGCTGGCGTGGAAGGCTTTCACTCAGACCCCAAAGCACAGGCCACTTGGTCATATATTTAAATGAATCACAGCCCTGAATATCTTCTACCTCCCAAAGTGAATGCATAAATCCTAAGAAAGATCCAAGTTTCACTTATTTTTCAGAGGAAGAATGTTCCTTGCCTTCAGTAATATTCTTTTTTTCATGAACTGTTAAATTGCACATAAAAGCCTTTCTGTGAAATGCTTTGCAGCGGGCATAATTTATTTTGATTTTTACTTCTTTTTACAGCACTATTTTTAATAGAACCAACTGGGGGAGGTGGATAGTAGAATATGTTAGCACGCAAGCACACTATTTTGTCTAAATCACACTATTTCCTAGTGACTTAGTTATATTTTAGATAGATTAAATCTAAGAAATCCCTTAATAATAGAATAGAGATACAGAAATGTGAACTATAGTAATCATCAGGCTGGCATGAGTTAACTAATCTTCATTAAGAGATAATATTTAAGCAACCAAACAATTGTGTCCCTAGCAAAAGAGACACTAAAATTTATTTTAACACCATCATTCCAAATACATCACCATTAAAAACTAAAATAGCCTATGTAATATAGATTTTTTTTCATTAGAATATGGCTTAGATTCTCTGGCTTTGAAATTACCATATTCATATGTGAAATTAGGTTTACTTAAGTTTGAAGTAGTTGAGTATCATTCTGTGGCCTAATATCAATAGTTATAACTTGGTACAGTTTTCAGTTTAACAAAATATTTAACCTTCTAGATGAGGCCTAGAGAAATAAGCACAGTCTTCTGCTAGTACTGCAACACTTCCCATTGCATCTTTCATGTATGATCCACCAACACCTGCATCCGTATTTCCCATGATGATACACTTACTACTTTCACAGACAAAATATTTTATCACTGGGAAGCTCAAATTGTTAAGACACTTATTTTTTGAGACAAAATATGTTACCTACGTAGACATAGGTTTGAATACTCACTCTACTAATTACTAACAATGGGACCTTGGGGAATTTATTTCATCAACCCACACCTCACTTCTTCATACAAAAAGCAGCTATAACAAATAATATCTACTGCCCGGGTCCAGCCCCAGCGGGCCAGAGGTTCCCAAAGGTGTGGACGGAGTCGGCGAAGAATGAAGGACATGGAGACAGTGTTCAGATGATCAGCATAGCTTTCTTTAGTCTTCGTGGATCTTCCTGTGCCTGGCTGAGGCCACAGAGAAAGATCCAGAGGCAAGCTGAGTCTTTATTTTATAGTCAGAGGTAAACAAGGTAGTGGTTACCACTGTTCTTGTGAGTTTCACTTGTTTTGGCAGCACTTCATGCACCTCCCTCAGCCCATTAGCTTCCCAGATAAGATCTAGGGAGCGTTATAAGGTCAAGCCTAATTATGCTAAGAGGACTGTGCCCTCTAAGCTGGGACTTGTTTGT
>NW_005358983.1:50901-55304 GCF_000412655.1 Myotis brandtii | reverse complement strand
TTGGAATAGAAATTGATAGGATTAAAATCAACTGGTATAAATACAGATGTAACAAGACAATAAAACACAGAACTTGGCTGGAGATCCTGACTAGAGAACCTGGCTAGGCTGCTGATCAACTGAACACTGTCTCCGTGTCATTCCTTCTTCGCCAACTCCATCCACACCTTTGGGAACCCCTGGACCTGATGGGGCTGGACCCCAATATCTGATGCCCTAACAGGGACCCCTAGGTACCCAAGAAATAATAGACAAAAAATTAGAAGCCGGAGGAGGGGCAAAGCTCAAGATGGCGGACAAAATGCCAGGTGGCTCTCAGAAGGCCAGTTCAAAGACAAGATCATCAGATGTTCATTCATCTGGATCTTCAGATGCACATATGGATGCATCTGGACCCTCAGAAAGTGATATGCCAAGTCGAACACGACCTAAGAGCCCAAGAAAACATAATTATAGGAATGAAAGTGCCCGTGAAAGCCTTTGTGATTATCCTCACCAGAATACTTCAAACCCTCTTCTAGAAAACAAACTTAAAGCATTCAGTATTGGAAAAATGAGTACAACTAAGCGAACTTTAAGTAAGAAGGAGCAAGAAGAATTGAAGAAAAAGAAGGATGAAAAGGCTGCTGCTGCGATTTATGAGGAATTTCTTGCTGCTTTTGAAGAAAGTGATGGTAATAAAGTGAAGACATTTGTGTGCGGAGGTGTTGTTAATGCAGCTAAAGAAGAACATGAAGCAGATGAAAAAAGAGGCCAAATCTATAAGCCATCTTCAAGATTTGCAGATCAAGAAAACCCTCCAAATCAGTCATCCAATGAAAGACCACCATCTCTTCTTGTGATAGAAACCAAAAAACCTCCACTGAAGAAAGGGGAGAAAGAAAAGAAAAAAAGCAATTTGGAACTCTTCAAAGAAGAATTGAAACAAATTCAAGGAGAGCGTGATGAGAGACATAAAACAAAAGGCAGGTTAAGTCGCTTTGAGCCTGCTCAGTCAGATTCTGATGGTCAGCGGCGTTCCATGGATGTGTCTTCAAGAAGAAATAGATCATCTGTTCTTGATGATTATGCGCCTGGGTCACATGATGTGGGAGATCCAAGCACTACTAATTTATACCTTGGAAACATTAATCCACAGATGAATGAAGAAATGCTGTGCCAAGAATTTGGAAGAGACCATTAGCTAGCCAGTGTGAAAATTATGTGGCCTAGAACTGATGAAGAAAGAGCAAGGGAGAGAAATTGTGGCTTTGTGGCCTTTATGAATAGAAGAGATGCTGAAAGAGCTTTAAAAAATTTAAATGGTAAGAAGGTTTTTATTGTTCATTTATAAGAATTCAGACCTTTTCTTTTGGTTCTGGAAAATATGATATAAAGATTTTTGAGAAATAAATGGACCAGAAATGGAAAGGTTAAAAATTAATTCAAATCCCTGAAATCTTTTATTTCCTTTGCGAGTTATTACCAAGGTGATCTTTCTTTTTTTTCTTGTAGGAAAGATGATTATGTCTTTTGAAATGAAGTTAGGTTGGGGTAAAGCTATGCCTATTCCTCCACATCCAATATACATTCCGCCATCTATGATGGAACATATGCTTCCCCCACCTCCATCAGGACTGCCTTTTAATGCGCAGCCTAGAGAGCGGTTAAAAAACCCCAATGCTCCCATGTTACCACCACCTAAAAACAAGGAGGATTTTGAGAAGGTAATTTTAAAAATGTACATAGGGCGCATATATTTGTAAATACTAAATCTGTGGTAGTATTTCTTTTCAACAATTATATAGAAAATGTGTAATTCTGTTTGGCAACTCTTAAGTAGATGTGTCTTCCCTGCCTTAGCCCATGGATACCCTGTTTGAAATACTAGGTCCTATTTTTATTGTGGCTACCATTCCTTTTTGACCACTTATTAAGTCCAGCTCCCCCCAATTCCTCATTTGTCCATTCTTGTATCCTGGTTTGCTTAAGTACAATATCTAAATTTACTTTGTTCTGAGAAAGTGATACTTTGTATTTAGTTAAGTGACTTTTCAGTTAAAATACCTCCTAAATAGCTAAACTGTTTGGATGGCAGCTAGCTAACAAAGTTCTCAAGATATGAAGTATTAGAATATTTAAGAGCATATGTGATTTTTAAAAACATTAACTACTCTAGTAAAAGAAAGGGTGAGTATTTTTTTTTAATTAAACATAAAACCAACTTAATTTCAAGTTATAAGAATTTGTTGGTTGCATTATGAGTTAATTGCAACTGGCTGGTTTTAAAGGCTTGGGAACTTAAAATGACAGGGCTGGTTTTAAAGGCTTGGGAACAAAGTAGCAAACTATATTATGGTGAGAAGCAAACAGTTAATTATTTCACAAATTAAAATCTTTATCTGATAATTCTCAGTGTAGTACCTAATTCAGTGCATTGATGCTCATTCTGGCAGGAATGTTCTGATTCTTTGCATTTGGTGAACATTATTGTTCATTGGACACATCCATTTGATTTTATGTAATTGCTTAGTGTATAATTACTTCAAAAGCAGTGATTGCCTGCAAAACTTGTGATTAGATGTGTAGTATTTTCATTGCATATGTATATTTTTGCTTGTTATTTGTTAACAATACTCACATATTCTATGTTTATTATCTGATGTGACTTCATATACAGACTCTGTCGCAAGCCATAGTCAAAGTGGTTATCCCAACAGAAAGGTACATGTTTTTCTTTATTATTACTGATCTAAATATAGACAATATCCCCTTCTGAATTAAAAGAAAAAATGGTGTTGAGGAAAAGGTGATATCTTGACTGAGCAATGGTTCCTTCCCAGTATTTTTTGGGGGGGATATGTGAAATTTAACTAACCAATATACTGTGCAATTTTATGCCATTATCTATTTTGCTTTTATTGTTACCATTGGTAGGGAATTTTATAGCTTTGGTAGTTAGAATATGTTTAATAGGTTTGATCTGGTATTGTTAGGATGTACCAGATGACCTTGATGGTGCCCCTATTGAAGAAGAGCTTGATGGTGCACCTTTGGAAGATGTGGATGGAATTCCTATTGATTCTACTCCCATTGATGATCTTGATGGAGTCCCTATAAAGAGTTTTGATGATGTTGATGATGGAGTGCCTTTAGTGGATGCCACTGAAGACTCAAAGAAGAATGAGCCTATATTTAAAGTTGCTCCATCAAAATGGGATGTAGATGAAGAATCTGAATTGGAAGCACAGGCTGTAACAACTTCTAAATGGGAGTTATTTGACCAGCATGAAGAATCAGAAAAAGAAGAAAATCAAAATCAAGAAGAAGAAAGTGAAGATGAAGAAGATACTCAAAGTTCCAAATCTGAAAAACATCGTTTATATTCTAATCCAATCAAAGAAGAAATGACTGAGTTCAAGTCTTCTAAGTACTCTGAAATGAGTGAGGAAAAACGAGCCAAACTTCGTGAAATTGAGCTCAAAGTTATGAAGTTTCAGGATGAACTGGAATCTGGAAAACGACCTATAAAACCAGGCCAGAGCTCTCAGGAGCAAGTAGAACACTACAGAGATAAACTTCTTCAAGGAGAGAAAGAGAAAGAATTAGAAAGAGAACTAGGAAGAGATAAGAAGGATAAAGAAAAATTGGAATCTCGATCTAAAGACAAGAAGGAAAAAGATGAGTGTACTCCAACAAGGAAAGAAAGGAAAAGGCGACACAGTATGTCCCCTGGCCCATCTCACAGTAGCAGTGGTAGACGAGTGAAGTCCCCATCACCAAAGTTGGAGCGATCAGAGCGTTCAGAAAGATCGCATAAAGAGAGTTCTCGGTCCAGGTCATCTCACAGAGATTCTCCTCGAGATGTTAGCAAAAAGGCCAAAAGATCACCATCTGGTTCAAGAACACCTAAAAGGTCTAGGCGATCACGGTCTAGATCCCCTAAAAAATCAGGGAAGAAATCCAGATCCCAGTCCCGATCTCCACACAGGTCTCATAAAAAGTCAAAGAAAAACAAACATTGACATACATTTTTAAGATGCTGTCACTTATTGGAAATGCAATTTTGTTTTGTACCTGAATGGTCTGTTTAAAAAAAAAATCAAATGAAAGAGCATTCCTGGGATTTTTATTTATTTGTGAAGCATGTGTAAACTCATGAGTAACTGCATCTGTAGACCTGTCATTGTTTTCTATTGTGTAAATCACTTTTGTTGTGGCTGTTTTTCAATATGAAATTATTGTGGTAATGAATTTCATCAGAAATGTGTATAATGGATCTGCTGGCTGTAGTATTTTTTTTTAGAATGCTGTGACCTAGCAAAACTAATACAGATGTCTTCCCCCATTTTGTAGCTTTGGCAATTTGAATTAGATTTCAAATAAAATCTGAACAGAAAAAAAAAATTAGAAGCCAAGGTTAA
>NW_005358983.1:44912-50114 GCF_000412655.1 Myotis brandtii | reverse complement strand
AGAAACGCCCTAACCTTTGGAATAGAAATTGATAGGATTAAAATCAACTGGTATAAATACAGATGTAACAAGACAATAAAACACAGAACTTGGCTGGAGATCCTGGCTAGAGAACCTGGCTAGGCTGCTGATCAACTGAATGTTGTCTCTGTGTCATTCCTTCTTTGCCAACTCTGTCCACACCTTTGGGAACCCCTGGACCTGCTGGGGTTGGACCCCAAAACGCACTGTACATTCGCGCCCGCATGTGGTATTTTGTGGAAAACCCACACTCAAGGGGCCAAAGAGCTGCATGTGGCTCGTGAGCTGCGGTTTGCCGACCACTGTACTAAAGGAAATTAAAATGCCAGCTATACTTTAGAGTAGGGGTGGGGAACATACAGCCCATGGGCCACATAAGCCCACAAATTTTTTTGGTTTGGTCATGCCCAGGCAATCACAGGTAGGATTCAAACTTCAATAAACCTAGGAGCTTTTTTCATAGCAACATAAATTTATATTAAGTGAATAATGTTACAAATATCCAAATGGCCCTTGGCAGAAAGAAGGTTCCTTACCCCTGCTTTAGAGGAAGGTTTCCAAAGGCTTAGGAAGCCTGGAATGTTAGAGTGTTTGTATCAGGTAAGTCCCTGATTCAGCACCTTGCCCAAGATCCTAAGTGCTAGTGCCTCTTTTCTTTCCTAGTATAAAACAGGCTGCTATTATGTCAATTAAATGTAGAAACAAAATCATTTTCAAAGTCAAATTACAGACATACTATCAGTCTTTGTATGTGAGCATGAATATTCTTTTAGGTCTGAAAACTATATAAAGGGTGTCCCAAAATTCACGCAAGAAGTAATTTTGGTAGAAAACACAGGTTTATATTTATAATTAAAAATTGTAATTTTTTTATTGATTCACAAAGTATACAGTATAGGGTTATGTATGAAATAGCATATCAGGTAAATGGCCTTTACAGCTTTGCTGGCACATATGCACTCTTTTGTTGAAATTTTCCATGACTGTTTTGCATAAATGTGGCTGAATTTCGATGAGGCTCATTTTCATCTTGATGGCTTGGCTAGCCAACAAAATTGTCACATTTGGGGTTCAGAAAATCCATGGGTGATTGTTGAGAAACAAATGCATCCACAATGTGTCACTGTTTGGTGTGGATTTTGGGCTGGAGGCATCATCAGACCATTCTTCTTCGAAAATGCAGCTGCTCGGGCAATAACAAAAGAGTGTGTACGTGCCAGCAAAGCTGTGGAGGCCATTTACCTGATATGCTATTCCATACATAACCCTATACTGTATAATTTATGAATCAATAAAAAATTTACAATTTTAAATTATAAACCTGTGTTTTCTATCAAAATTACTTCTTGCGTAAATTTTGGGACACCCTTTAAATATGTATACATTAATGACACATTATTTACACATCTGTTGAGAGGATGTGACCCTGGTTGACCTGTAAGCAGGGTCCAGGCAATCGGAATCTCCTCTCCCCTCCCCTGTCCTTGGTATGTACGTTATGCCCACTGTTCCCACAGCAGGAGCTGTTTCAAGGATGCAGCCTCGAGAGACCATTTGGTCTGAATACATGACTGTACCCAGGTAAGGCCTCTGTATAAACGTTTAAGATTCTGGCAGGTGGGTGTGGACCCACCAGTCATGCAGCCACCTAGACAACCCTTCTATGCAAGTTCACTTACTTATTAAACTGGTCACCTACCAACCTGGAGTGCTCCGCCTCTTTCTTTGGCTTTTCATTTCCCTTTGTGTATGGGGCCCAGTTTTCAAATCAACAATATCATTAACTTTGGAAGGCTGACCCGTCTTTCAATTCAGATATTGTTTTCAAAAATCCTGTATTTGATAACCAAAAGAGATTGAAAATTGCTTTAAGTTAACAAAATAATAAATCAAATCTCAAGAATGTCTCACAAACTGCTTTTCCCCTCCTTTTATAAGAACTAATCTTTGTGGTTACTCCGTTGCCTCCCAAGAAACTCCAATAATAGTTTTGGTTTAAAAGATAAAATAATTTTATTTTTCTGAATCTGGGGTCAAAATTAGGAAAGGCATTATTAAAAAGCATTGGTCAAAAAATATTTGGTGTGTTGGCTCCTTCACTAGTCAGAGTAATATATTTAAAATATGCAAAGATTAACATAATATACATTGAAAATTCTAGTTCTCTTCGGAGTAAAGAATTCTTCTTGCTCTATTTAAAATAAACCAGGAGCATGGTAAAAGACAGCATGAAAGCACAAAAGTAGACTCATGAGAATTAAAAGTCTATATAAGCAAGGGAAAAATAAGCTATGATTATCTGAGTAAAATCGGAAGATGCTAAATAATAATTCTTTTTTTTTCCCCCTCAAAGGAAAAGCTAACTTTATAATCTACTAGTAAGGTCACAATTTTTGTTTACCTATCAGTTCTCTCCTTTCTGTTATGTATGACTCTTTTTTTTTTTTTTTTAACTTTTTGGTATGGTATGATGGATTTAAATGTAAAACATTCATATTGTAAAGTTTTAATTTTTTGCCTTAAAATATAATTAAACATTCCCATATAAGGCAATCCTATATAATAACAGCCTAATATGCTAAGTGTCTAATCATTCATTCAACCATTCGACCAGTTGCTATGATGCACACTGACCACCAGGGGGCAGATGCTCTGACTGGTAGGTTAGCTTGCTGTTGGGGTTCAGCTGATCGGGACAGGGCGAGATGGGCCAACACGCCCTGGAGCCCTCCTACGGTCCCTCCTTGGCCCCGGTCATACACCAGTGGGGTCCCTTGGCCTGGCCTGCGCCTTCTCGCAATTCGGGACCCCTCGGGGAATGTCAGAGAGCTGGTTTCAGCCTGATCCCTGCAGGCCAGAACGAGGGACCCCACTGGTGCATGAATCTGTGCACCGGGCCTCTAGTGTATATATAAAATTAATGTTAACAATTTGACTTAACCTTTATAAAATATAAATGCACATACACTGAGTGGCCAGATTATTATGATCGGCCAGATTATTATGACCACCCCATCAGTACAATGAAGTGAATTAGTTATGCAAATAATAATAATAATAAAACCTTGAGAGTATTTGCTTAGGAAGTTTTCAATATTCAGTATTTTTGGAAGTGTCAATGAAGTACTGATGGGGTGATCATAATAATCTGGACGGTCATAATAATCTGGCCACTCACTGTATATGTAAATATATATGCAGATATATACATATGTGCAAGAATATAATACTATATGGCAACTCTATATTTTTGTTCTCTCTGATTTAGAGAGAATGATTTCCATAGGAATTTCTTTATTTTTTTTGTAAATAAAAAATTATTTATTCATAGCTTTTGAGTAAAGTCAGTTGAAAGTAAATTAGTCATTCTTTAAAAAACAACACAGTCACTGTTGGTATTAAAAAGTCCCATTAAAAAATTGCTTTTTAGAACTTATGCAAATGATTTGAGTAGGCTCGCTCCCTAGGTTCACATAATTTATAGCACTATCTGAAACTAAGATCAGTCTGTTTAGTAAAAACTTCGGTTGTTATACTAGTAAATCAGTCTGGTTGAACATATTCTCATTTTTATAATTGGAAATATAAGTGACACAAGTGCTAGTTTATCTAACCAGTAAACCAGAATAGAAAGCTTTGAAAGTTTCAATTAGTTAGGCTTTCTATAAATAAATTAAGTAAAGTCTTGGATAAATTGGAGTATTTCCTGGTATTGTTTTAACATTGCATTATTTTTACATTCTGATAAAGTCAGAGAGAAAGCATATTATCCAGCCAGTATAATTTCAAAGAATTCACCTTGATTAAATGTATTAATTACTCTCTTGTTAGACATGTATACTAATTATTGAAATGTATTAAATAACTTAAAAGCAATGAATATCTTCACAGCCCTTATTTTGAAACCTTGTAAAGCCATTAAACTAATTCAAATCAAAAGCCCATCACTTTTACAGCACAAATACGTTTCCCCTTAAATAATGAGCATATTCAAAGCATTAAAGTTATTTTTTCCTTTGGAAAATTTTCAGTTGTCAAACCTTAAATTTATATAAGCCCCTATTTAATCTCTATAAACCAATTAATTTCAAGAGATCTAAGAAGCTGACTTGTTAATTTTCACCCCTTTTATGTCAGATCTATTTGGGCGGGATATTTCCAGAGTACTACACATGACGTATTTTATAACCTACTGAAATAGCTGACCATTGTAAAACAGGATATTGTATCCCGTTTTGTTTTAGAAGCCCACCGAGCTATGAAACTTGTTTAGAATAAAACCTTCATCATGTGAATACTGTCATTCTAAATGATCTTTAGTGAAATACCATCACTTAACCAGTCAGACACAGGAATTGGGTTATACTGTGAGAAAAATAAAAAAATTAGTAGTTGATTCAGGAGGTGGCTGTGGTTTAGGTGAGGATGAACACAGACAAGGAAGGCAGTACCCTGGTCAGATACGGTTCTGTGCTTTAAGAGAACAGAGCTGGTTAACACAGGCATAACCTCCTGCATTTACATCTTCCACCAGAGTGGCACATTTGTTGCATTTGACGAACCTACATTGATTGATACATCATAATCAGCTAAAGTCCATAGTTTATGTTAGGATTCACTCTTGGTTTTGTGTAGACTATGGGTTTGGACAAATATATAATGACACGTACCCGTCACTACAGGATCATACAGAGTATTTTCACAGCCCTAAAAATCCTCTGTGCTCCACTTATCGCTCCTCTCCGGAGGTTTTTTTAAAATTCTGGAGTGATGAGACAAATTTTTTAAAATTGCAAAAACAGAAATTATAATAAGTTGGCTTTTTTCCCCTTTCAATTTGGCAAATATCAGAGCATTTCCCGTCTCAATTATTTGTTCCTAGCGTGAACTGAATAGCCTTTCAGTACCTGTCCTGTCTGAAGGCAGGGCCTTGTGCTGTCTTCACTGTAACCAAATGCCTAATAATACCTACTCCTTTACCATCCAGGTAATCAAAAAATTCTCTTTTTCCTATTGTTCAGGTAAAAACCTTAGAGCAGTAGTTCTCAACCTTCTTAATGCCGCGACCCTTTAATACAGTTCCTCATGTTGTGGTGACCCCCAACCATAAAATTATTTTCGTTGCTACTTCATAACTGTAATTTTGCTACTGTTATGAATCGTAATGTAAATATGTGATAT
>NW_005358983.1:10597-44403 GCF_000412655.1 Myotis brandtii | reverse complement strand
GATTCATAACAGTAGCAAAATTACAGTTAGGAAGTAACAAGGAAAATAATTTTATGGTTGGGGATCACCACAACATGAGGAACTGTATTAAAGGGTCGCGGCATTAGGAAGGTTGAGAACCACTGCTCTAAATGGAATCTCAGTGTTCAAACCACCCCCTCAATCGATTTTAACTACAGAAGATAAAACAGAGATAATTTGGCATACAAAATAAGTAAATTAATGCTCAAAATAGCCTAGTAATTTTCTTTTCTTTTTTTAAAATATATTTTTATTGATTTCAGAGAGGAAGGGAGAGGGAAAGAGAGAGAGAGAGAGAAACATCAATGATGACAGAATCATTGATCAGCTGCCTCCTGCATGCTCCTTACTAGGGATTGAGCCCGAAACCCAGACATGTGCCCTTGACCGGAATCAAACCTGGGACCTTTCAGTCCACAGACCGACGGTCTACCCACTGAGCAAACCAGCTAGGGCTGGCCTAGTGATTTTCTACTCCACTTAGAGTAAAAACCTACAAACTAAGACATCCTTACAACCTTACACACTTGGATTCTAAATGTTCCCCTCATCTCATTTCCTGCTATTCTCTGCCATGCTGGTTCCCTCCAGTCATGCAGGCCTCCTGGCTGTTCTTGGCTTCCCAGCATGCTCCTACCTTCCATCATGGCAAGTGGCCTCCTTTTTCTCCCTTTCCCCACAATTCTCAAAGGGCTTATAAAATAATAATAAACAAATGGAATTGTATACTCAGCACAAATTATTTCACTTCAAAAAAGAGGTGGGATAATGACCTTTCAAAAAAACAACAACAAGCACTTTTGAGTAATCATACCAGCAGCGTTTGAGAGAAGCTCGGGAGAATGAATCTAGAGATGCAGGAAGGCATAAAGAGCATGGAAGGGGACATATGCGTGAAGATAAATACCAATTGTACGAAACAATGGAAAAAATGTCTTTCGAGGTTTCAAATCTATAGAAAATTCAAATACCCACCACAAACTAGTTGGATGAAGCTTAAAATAGTTTAAATATTCAAAGGTTCTTGCATTATCCAGGAAGTGATAAAAGAACAAATTTAGTTAAAAAATTATAAGAAACATCAGCCGATTATCTCTAGGAAATGTAAAGAAAAAAATTATAGATATAAGGGGAAAAAACAAGGTACAAATAATTAAATCAGCGTTTGCAAATAGTGTATCCTACAAATGCAAATAAATTTGAAAATTTAGATAAACATTCTTATATTATTTAGAAAAAAATTCCTAGAAAAAAGCCCAAACTTATCAAAACTGACAGAAGAAAAAATATGAAAATTCAAATAATATAAAGGAGGAAAATAATATAATAGCCTTCATAGATGAAGAACAGGCATTTGTTTAAAGGCAAGATCCATTTATAACAACAACAAAAATTGAAAATTGGAAAGAACAAAAGGGAATTTCTTTAATCTGATAAGATTTATATTCAAAATATCTATTTTCCATCCTTTTTGTCAGGTTGCTTCAGTATGGTTATTTTCTTATATCTATTTTCCAGTTCTTAGTCAAAATCTCAGTTGTATTTCAGTTGTTTAAGCATACTTTTAAATATTAAAAAAATAAGTATAATTATTCTAAAGTCTATGCTTGCTAACTATGACTCTCATACTATTGTCTGTTTTTTCTTTTGATCACCAATCTACAACCCCTCCCCTGTATATGTAACAAAATAGGGAAAATTTTGAGGATCAGTATGATATTATCCTGTTCCAGAAAATATGTTTTTGCTTTTGGCAGATGCCTGGTTAGGGACAGTAGCTTAATCCACTCAAAGTTTGAGACTGAGAACCAGACTTTAGTCCTTGTGGGGACCAGCATATTTCTAGTTCACTTTTGCTTTCTAAGTACAGTCTTTTGGGGTCCAGACAAAAAGCCTGCATTTTCACTAGCCTCTCTCTCTCTCTTTGTGAAGTCCTACCTAAAATTCATTATTTTTTCTCTTTAGACATGCAAAAATTTTGAAATACTTGGCTTCTAAGCATCTCAGGAACAAGTACTTGGAAAAAATATGGCTATAAATGTAAGAGTTAACTCCCTGGTTTTCCTATATTCTCTCAGATCTAACCTTTTAAATTTCTCTATGCTTTGGTAGATCTCCAGTGCATGGGAACAAACTTTTAAAAATACCTTGTTTAGCTTTTCCTTTTGTCCTCAGGAGGAGGATTTGTCCTGATTACCTACTGTGCATTAGTTAAGCCAAACTCCCATTATATTTATTTTTAAGTATAATTTGTGTACTTAGAACATAATGCTACATTTTCTACTTTAGTGTAATGATACAAAGTTTCCATTAAAATAAATTTAGTGAGTAAAATGTAAGCCAATTTAAATAAAAATATCAAGTAAATAGTATGTACAGAAGTTAAGTATTAGTTTAAAGTTAGACAAATATGGCGCAGGCATTAACGAATATGCCAATGATTGAAGTCTGGGAAAGACAAAACTGAAACAATCTATATTACAAGAATAGTAGAGTGTCTTCTCAGTTTTGGTGCTCAGAGATGCCTGCCTCCTTTAACAGTGTTATCCTCATTGGTAGGATCTCTACCCATAGACTCAATTTCCATAAAAACTGTGTTCTCTTTAGTTCCTATGCTCAAGCCTCTGTGTGATTCGTATTTTGCTCAACCATTTATTTTACATACACCTTGTGTAGGATGTTTATAAGATGTTGGTGATTTGGTGACTGATCTGAGGTGCTTAAAGCCCTCCTGCTGAGATAGAAAAATGAGCAAATTGCTCTAGTGTCAAGAGCATAACAATACAATAAGGGACAGGAAACAGAAGTAGCACGATATTGATACAACTGACCTCCTTTGGAGGTGGGGAGCTATACAAATTTTCTAGGAGAAACTGGGGATGAATCAATTAATAATAATCTGCCAGGTATCAGAGAAGGAAAAAGTGAAAAAGGTCCAGTGAGAGTCAGGGAGGGAATTTTGGGGAAAGAAAAGAGCTGAGTAAATACAGCGACATGAAACAGCATAGCTTGAATGGGTAACTGGAAAGAGTCAATTATCACTAATACAATAACTGAGAGGAGGAAGCAGCAAGATAACAGTAGGCCCCTTTATCTGCAGTTTAACTTTCCATGGTTTCAGTGACCCATCGTCAACCGTGGTCTGAAAATATTAAATGGAAAATCCCAGGAATCCTAAGTGACCATCAGTAGATGAGAGGATAAAAAAGCTGTGGTACATTCACACTGCAGAATACAATGTAGCAGTAAAAAAAAGAAGGATCCCTTACCCATTGAGACAGCATGGAGGAACCTGGAGAGTATTATGCTAAGTGAAATAAGCCAGTCAGAGAAAGACAAGTATCACATGATCGCACTCAGATATGGGATCTAATGAACAAAATGAACTGACGAAGAAAATAGATCCGGAGACAGAAGCATGGAACAGACTGTCGCATCTCAGAGTCAAGCTAGTTTTTGAACACCTATGGAAACGGAAAGACCTTTCAGCAGCTGCTGCCACTGTGAGCGTGCACGCCTGGGATGCAGTGCTGGCAAATTAATGTGAGGACTCTTAAAACTCATTTTGCTCAAAGTTGTTTTTAATAATAACATAGATGTTGGCCTCAATTTGATGGATATAATTTTGTTTCAACCTTTGTATCACAATTATAAATTAACTGGGAACAGGGAGCAGAAAAGAGATAAGGAAAAATGATAAGAATTAATTTTTTATAAATATTATAATGGAAAAAATTCATCATTACTAGCTTCTCAATTCTCACCACATACATTTAACAGTAATTATTCATCATTTGATAAAATGAGAAGTTATACAACAGAGTCTCTCACAGTAGATGTACTCTAAATTCTTACTGTTAAACACCTAGGCTGACTTCTTTTCTTCATGAATAAAATCTGAATAAATTTAATTAGTACTGATAGAATTCTAGTTCATTATTGTTCTTATTCCTATTTATTTCAATGACAATGAACGACTGAAAGGGACAGAAGAGTACTAATTTACTGAAATATATGCCTTAATTTTTATTATTAGAAATAATATTTGCTTACAAATAGATTATTTTTAATGGATTTTTGCTAACCTGGGCTTTGAAAAAATATCTTTAAAGTATACGTCTAAAAAATGAAAATAGGCCCTAGCTGGTTTGGCTCAGTGGATAGAGCGTTGGCCTGCGGACTGAAGGGTCCCAGGTTCGATTCTGGTCAAGGGCACGTGCCTGGGTTGGCTCGATCCCCAGTAGGGGGCATGCAGGAGACAACCAATCTATGATTCTCTCTGATCATTGATGTTTCTATCTCTCTCTCCCTCTCCCTTCCTCTCTGAAATCAATAAAAACCTATTTTTTAAAAAATGAAAATAGTACCTAATGGCAAAATGGGCAAATATGTTAAGATTGGCAAGCTTTAAAAAATGTGAGTAGGAACTTCAAATTTTAATTAATTCGTGGTGTTCTTTTAATTATTCAAATAATGGTCACCAAAATGAATACCTAAAACATTAAGCACTGACAGCTTAATGGGGAGAGGATGTGCCAACCTCTTCACTCTACCATACTGGAAATCCCACAGCTCCTTTGTTCTTCAGGCCAAGAGGGCAGTTGATTCGTTTTTTGTTTTAGGATTTCTTTGCTAGCGGTGAATGCTGGGTCAGATTGGACCAGTTGAGGCCATTGCCAATGACCAGAGAGGGGCTATGTGGGCTTAAACCTGGGCAGCAAAATGGAGTGGGTCTGGCTTCCATGAGCTTCAGGAAGACAGTCAATGGCACTGGTTACTGGATATGAAGGGTGAATAAGAGAAGAACAAATGTTGCCTTTAGATTTTTGGCTTATGTGAATGTATATAATCATTGTTTAGTTCATGTAAAAACATTTATGTTCCTTCCACTTTGTGTTCGGCACTATGCTAAGCACTAGGGTTATGGCGATTCACAAAATCACGCTGTTGGTATTCAGCTTGCATCTCTCAGTGGTGTGTGTTCGCCTGCCGCTCTGACTCCTGGCGGCCCTGTGCCTGAGTGGTGTCCACAGTGTCCTTGCTCAGCAGCCCTGCTCAGCTCCTGCAGACTCAGGCCTTTGGCTTCTTTCATGGAGTCACTCCCTCTCTTATTTAGTCTTCTTTTCCTGCTGCCTTCTGTTTTCTCAGCATGATTGTCTTTTTCAAAGATCCCTGCCTTCTTCTCATGATATGCCCAAAGGAGGCTAGCTTCAGTTTTATTACCTTTTCCTCCAGCGATGTTTCAGACTTAATTTGCTCTAGGACCCAGTATCAGTGGTGCCATCAGATACAACTGAGGGGCTGATAAATTATAATTACTTTGTTGAAGTAACTCACTGGTCAGCTTTCATTAGAAATCTTCATAAATCTCCAGGTACCAGGTATGAAGTAAGCAAATGGAGCAAAATTGTGAGAGATAGTAATGACTACTTATTTCCACATGGGGGCGCTTTTAAACTCAGAAACAATTCTCTGCCCTTGCCCCAACCTCAATGTTATTTGGGAACAGAATGATTGTGGATATTTACATTAATCCCCAATATATTTAAATGTATATTTTTTTAAAAAAGAAAACAAATAAGCACATTTTCCTCAAACTCATTGGCAGAAATGCTATCTTTTGAAAATACAGTCTGTCCCCTATTTTTCTTATCATTCTAGAAGTACTGTACAAAGAAGAAATTTGTTCAGCTTTTCCCTTTTCCACCTGCTCTTTATTTATTTAGAAAACCTAAAAGGTAACTGAGAGTTGTCATTCAATTGAGAGCTTGAATTTCCTCCATGACCCAAAATGACTTTAGTTAGTAGACAACTTTCGGGGAACAAAAAGGATATTAAATATGGCAAAATTTGAGTGCTTTTTTGGCAAGTGGAAAAATTCTCTAATCTTGAATTCTAGCTTAGATAAAAGGAATGCTATCTTAGATTCTGGAAAAATTGTAGGCTGTCTCTCTGAAAAAGAAATGTGTCATTAAGTTCTAGCTTTTCATTAACTGTGTTTATGTATTCATTTCTAGCTATTATGTGGAGAAAAAAAAATTATCCTCTACCTATCTGATACAAAAAAATCATCATCTTGCCCGGTGTAGAGTAAACATGTGTTGTAGCTGTTATTTTGTAATCACTCTGATTTGGTAAATGTCAGTGTTATGAAATTTTTTCTTACATGTTAATTGATTTTAAAAATGTGAGTAGGAACTTCAAATTTTAGTTAATTCATGGTGTTCTTTTAATTATTCAAATAATGCTCACCGAAAGGAATACCTAAAACATTAAGCACTGACTGCTACTGTAAAGATATTGTTTAAGCTCATTGCCATTCACTGATTTCTAGAGCTCCAAAATGTTTGTTTTTAAACATCTTATCTAGTAGTTTTATAGCTGTTTTTTGGGGGAAGAGAATGTGCCAACCTCTTGCAAAAACTTCTACTGTGATTTCTATAACTTAGCAACCAATTATTTCCTGTAGTTAATCTTCAAATGTAAAATATATATTTCTTACATTTGAAAGATTTATTTACACTCCCACCCCTCCCTTCTGAATTTGGAGACTGTAAAACAGAAAAATATGGGATACTTTTTGTCTCAACTGAGGTTCTTACTTATGCCTCCTTTAGAATTTTAGATGAATGTAGAAGTTATGAAAGTGATTATATCAAGTTCACCTTCAACAAAATGAGGAAATTAATCTAGTAAATCTTGGCTTTAAGATTCTGTGATTTTATTCCTTTTATATAGTGAGGAAGTTTCTGAAACAAACAAACCTGTCCTACTCTATCCAGATGCTTTTCCTCATTTGGAAGTCTCCTACACATTTATTCTTACAAAGCATGCTTGGCACGCTTTTGGAATATCTCCAAAGACTGAAGAAAATTCTTTTAGAAATCAGTCACAGAAAATCTTAGAGAATGAACTGAATTTTTAGAAGGCATCACATTTTTTCATAGTCAAATATGACAAACAGGGCTTATTAGTTTTTCCATATCTTATTCATTGCTGCCTTTTTTTCTATCCCCATGCTATTTTTATTTTATTTATTTTTATCATATTTTCTTTTCTTTTCTTTTTTTAAAATACATTTTTATTGGTTTCAGAGAGGAAGGGAGGAGAGAGAGGTAGAATCATCAATGAGAGAGAATCACTGATTGGCGGCCTCCTGCACACCCCACCTGCAACCTGGACATGTGTCCTGTTCGGGAATTGAACTGTGAGTTACTGGTTCATAGGTCAACTTTCAACCACTGAGCCACGCTGGCTGGGCTACCATATTTTCATATGATACTATGTTACAGTTACTTAAAATGTTTAACCTGGCTTCTCTACTTCCCTAATCCTATATAATGAAGAGGTAATATGCACATTCACCATCACTCCAACACACAAGATGGCCACCACCATGTGGACACAAGATGGCTGTCAGGGGAGGGCAGTTAGGGGCGACCAGGCTGGCAGGGGAGGGCAGTTGGGGGTGGCCAGGCTGGCAGGGGAGGGTAGTTAGGGGTGTCCAGGCCAGCAGGGGAGGGAAGTTAGAGGCAATCTGGTCAGCAGGGGAGCAGTTAGGCGTCGATCAGGCTGACAGGGGATTGGTTAGGGGGTGATCAGGCAGGCAGGCAGGCGAGCAGTTGGGAGCCAGCAGTCCTGGATTGTGAGAGGGGTGTCCGACTACCTGTTCAGGCCCAATCCCACCAGGATAGGGCCTAAACGAGCAGTCAGACATCCCTGAAGGGGTCCCAGATTGGAGAGGGTGCAGGCTGGGCTGAGGGACCCCCCCCCCATGCACGAATTTCATGCACCGGGCCTCTAGTTCTATATAATAAAAGGCCAATATGCAAATTGACCAAATGGTGGAACGACGGGTTGCTATGACACGTAATGAGCACTAGGGGGCAGACGCTCAGTGCAGGATTTGATGGTCAGTGCACACCCCTTGTGGGTTCACGGCTGGTGAGATCAGCGGTGGTGGCGGGAGCCTCTCCCACCTCCACAGCAATGCTAAGGATGTCTGACTGCCGGCTTATGGGAGCGGGCCTAACCTGGCAGTCGGACATCCCCCAAGGGCTCCTGGACTGTGAGAGGGTGCAGGCTAGGCTGAGGGATGCCCACCCCCCCAGCCCAAGTACACGAATTTCATGCACTAAGCCTCTAGTAGATAATAAACACTTTGAAGACAAGCACCATTATCCTGATTTATTACAAGTTCTCTGTAGCTAACAAAAACTGTTATGACATATTCAGATGCATCAGATGCTCTTTAAATTTTATGTAACTTAGAAAATACTCTTGGAGATTATTTGTTGACTTGCATTAATCTGGACTGATAGCCCTCCATTCATGCAGTCCAACTGTTACTATGGAAACTTCCACCTATCACTGTCATCTGAACATTCTTTATGTTTCCCTGATGTATCCCCTCTTCTCCATATCTCATGTCTTCCACTTACTTTCCTCCTTTTTTTTTGCAGGGTTTTCTCAAGAAGCTCACTCAAAAGGGTACAAGGGAGGTAAATGTTTCTAGAACTTGCATATCTTAAAAAATGTCTTTACTTTATCTAAAGGATGATTGAGGTTTTTCTTTAGCTTCTATTGTTCTTGCTTTGCATCTAACCGTTTCCTTTGCTATCAAAGCTTGTAGAATCTTTTGACACTCATTTTTCTTTTTTACATTGTTACTAGTGCCTTGAATTAGATCTGTCTTTCTTCCATGTTTTTGAACATTTCATGGACTTTTTCAAACTGAAAATTCATATTCTTTAGTTTTTAGAAATAATCCTAAAACTTTTTTGATGACTTCATGCTCTCATTTTTTTTTTCTGAAGGAGTTTCTAGATTTGTTCTCTAATTACCTTCTTTTTATTTTTATCCTCTTCAAAAATCCTTTAACTTTTTGTCTACTCTATGGCAGGTTTTCCCTTAATTTCCTATTGAGTCTTCCTTTTCTAATATTATATTTTTTAATATTTATGGCTTATTTTGTTCTATAAATATACTTTTTATTATATTCTGTTCTTTTTCATGGAAGCAATACCTTTTCTTATTTCTCTCAGGATATTAATTGTAGTTTGTTATTTCTCCCCACATTTAAAAATTCTGTTTGTTCCCTTATGATGTTTTTTCCCCCTATTTGTTCTGTTCTTATATGTTGTATTAAATTTTTTCTGTGTATATTCAATGACACTTGCTTGTCTGTTTTTCTTTAAAGGAAAGACACTAAAATCTGGAAATTTTGAGCATGCAGGGAGCCTGTCACTTTTTTGCCTTCACTTGAAAGTGATCTGCCTGGGCTACTATATTGTAGACAATATTAAGGTCAACAGTTTTACATGCTGTCAAGAGTTAAACTAAGCGACTCCAAGGTATTGCTGCCTCAGCATCCATTTTGTTTGGCCAAGTTGCCTACAAGGACCTTAAACTAACACTAGCCCTTTCATGCAAGCACATGCCCTCGATAGCAGCATGAAGAGTCACAAGCGAATGTATGTTTCTGATGTGACTTCCCCAACAGCCCATGTGATCAGCAATCTCCCCTGCTCCTCAATGCTTTCCCTTTCTGTGACCCTTAGAGAAGACCTCTTTGGGGCACTCTTTTGGTTTGAATTGACCGATCTAGTCCAAGCCTAGGAGCCCAAAGCACTCCACCCACAGACCCTAATGTGCCCAGGTCCTATCTCTCTGGCTGCATTCTGCCTATACCTTCCATGTGGCCCCTGGAGGTGCACTGGGTACTTCTCCAGGACCTGTGAGAAATAGAATTTTGCATTTCAATTTCTCTTGTGGCCTGTGGCTGAACCATGATTTACTCTCTGGCACCTCAAGGATACCCAGTACTGGATATTATGTCAGCTCTTTTTTCCCCATCAGCACATCTATATCTGCTCTTTTCCACACCCCTGACCTCAGGCCTCTCCCAGATTGCCCAAGACCTGAATTTTACTAAGTCACCCATATTTTTCTATTCTGGGCAGTTTCCCATAAAACTGTTCCACTTCAAACAAAACAAAACAAATAAACAAAAACCAAGCAGACAAATACATGATTTCTTTTATTTTAGGGTCCTATTTTTAGCTAGATAATTAATGAACTTAATAAGCTATTTTATTGTATCCATGATAGTAATAATTGCTTAGATATTATCATAAAAGGAGGAGATTTGGGTGCAAAAGTACTGGAATTTAATAACATTTGCCAACAGAGACTCAGCAGAAGCAAAAATTGTTGAAAGGCCAGTTACTTCTCTTGCTTCAGCTGAATGAACAGTCCAATCATGGGCAGGGAATGGGGCAAACTCAAAATGGTTAGCATCTGAATTGGGGAGATGGGGGAGTGAGAGTGTACAGCTGAATGTGGGCCTCCAAACCATCCGAAAAGCTTGGCCAGGGGCAATCTGCATAAAAGTGACCCCTGGAGTATTTAGATCAAATGTGGCGGACTGAGGATGCACCACCCAGGCCTCCGAGGAAGGGAAGACTGCAGTGCCCACTGCTGGGGACGCTCTCAGTGCTTCCAGGAATGCTCTCCCCTACGGACAGACAGCTAGTGCAGGACCGTGTCCTTGCCTGGGGAGCCACATCGAATGACTGATTAAGGTGGGAATAGGAAGTCTTGCCATTTTGTTCCCGTGGGCACCACGCTGATTTGAACCCTAAGCTTTCCTTGTGGTCAGCCACGGTTGTCATGGAACCTGAATTACAATATAGTAGCCCCTCTGCCCAGTCTTGCTTTCGGTCAGTTTATTTGTGTCTGGAGTGAGCAGAAAGACAGAGATTTCTCTGTGATTTCATGCTATATTTTCAGAATCTGATGCAGTGTTTGACCTACAGTTAGTGATCAATAAGTATTTGCTGAAGGAGTGACTGAGTTAAATTCACAATGGATCACAGAAGAGAAGAAGGGATGCCCTCAAGAATGTTCTCACCCTTGCAAAACACAGGAAGTCTTAGAACGACCATCATTTTAGTGAAGAAGGCATTTCAGAGCCAAGCATTCTGAAGCATTTCCAGAGAGGAGCCCAGGACTTCATAAGGAACTGTAGGAGCTCTGTACTTCCAGCATTTACACAGATTGTGCAGCAGCAAGCAGAAAGGGAACTAGCCAGACATAAAATCACATACTTGATGAAAATCTGCACTTTAATGACTGAGCTTTTCAAACGGAAGAAATGATAAGAGGCCAAGCTATATGGGACTGGCTCAAGGACCACCACCAGGCCCAAAGGAGAACCAAGAACAACACAGACACAGTGAAAGCTGATCAAGAGAAAGTGAATAGACACAGAAGAGAAGTGATTGCTTAACCACCATGGCTATGGGTTTCACCGACTCCCTAGTGGAGAAATATTGCACTTATTATCATTTTGTAGTCTGTTTAAAATAGATTTATACTAAGGTTAATGGTTTCCTGAATTGGATGTGGTTTATTTGATAGCTGTGATTGCAGTAATCTTCAACTAAGCATCTAACCGTTAAGGATAATATCTGGATTGGGTAGTCGGTTTGTTTGTGTCTGGAGTGAGCAGAATGACAAGTAGAACCAGCTGCAGAGTGAATGCTTCAATATGATTTCTATTGCTTTGGGTCAGACTTCCTTAGAAAAAAAGTTGTGTATGTTTTTTTTTAAAAAAAATATTTTAATTTTTTACAGAGAAGAAGGGAGAAAGAGCCAGAAGCATCGATGAGAGAGATCGATCAGCTGCCTCCTGCATGCCCCCCCACTGGGAATGTGCCGCAACCAAGGTACATGTCCTTGACCAGAATCGAACCCGGGACCCTTCAGTCCGCAGGCCGACGCTCTATCCACTGAGCCAAACCGGTTCCGCATGTGTATGTTTTTTTTTTAAAAGATAACATTCACTTTGATAAATGTTACTAAGCTTATTATTTTGATATTTAATGTTTTAAAAACACTAAGTAATGAATGATTTAAGCTAGTCAGTCTATTGAGGGAAGGAAAACACTGGTTATCAAAATCATCAGTGAAAATGCTATTACTCCACATAAACTAACAATAGTAAGGACTAACTGATTCTATGTAAACAATAGAATTATATATAGTATTAGAGGCCCGGTGCACAAATTTGTGCATGGGTCGGGTCCCTGGGCCTGGCCAGCAATCAAAGCCTATTGGGTGGCTGGCCAGCAGGCTGGGGGGTGGGAGAGGGGCCACAGGAGGTTGGCTGGCTGGCCCTCCAATTAGGGCTGATTAGGAAGGCCAGCAGGCCAGGGGGAGGGGCTGCGAGAGGTTGGCTGTGGAAGTGCACTGACCACCAGGGGGCAGCTCCTGCATTGAGAGTCTGCCCCCTGGTGGTCAGTGTGCCTCATAGAGACTGGTTGACTGGTTGTTCTGGTCATTCCAGTTGTTTGGTTGTAACGGTCGCTTAGGCTTTTATATATATAGGTATGCATGCATTAATATACATTACTTATCAAATATATTTTTAAGTGCAATCTAGACACTCCACCCCTCACTTTCTCTTAGGATTTTGCTAATTGATTTTGAAGAGAATTGTATTTTTATACCTTGTTTGACTTTTGCTAATTTCTTTTCTAAATAAACAATAGTCATTGTGTATCAAGAAACACAATAACCTAGTCATAGTCTTAAAATGTTGTTATTTTTAAAAATAATAACTTTTTCAATTACAGTTTGCATTCAATATTATTTTGCAATAGTTTCAGATGTATAGTACAGTGGTTAGACAATCATATACTTTACAAAGTGTTCCCCTGGGATTTCCAGTACCTACCTGGCACCATACACAGTTATGACAATATTGTTGACTATATTTCTTAGGCTGTACTGGAATGTTGCTGTTTTTTAAAATTAACTGAAGAAATTCCATCTTCATATGACATTGGAGGTGACATAACTAAAGAGAAAATTTTATACAACAAAGGTTGTATAATAAAACCTTAATAAAAACAAAGGTTTGATTAGGGCTTTTTGTGAGCATTTTTCAGGAAAATGGAAAACTTAATTACTTCTTCATTTGGTTAATTTTTTTCCAGGTCAGGAAAAGAATGATCTTTTGAAATTATTTATTTGAAGACATATGAAATTTAAACTTGCAGGTCCTCTCAGGGAGATTTTTCATTTGCAAATACTTTAAAAATTGTTTCCTAGGTGACAATTCTTTAAGAAGGTGTTTGTACTGAAATCTTATTATAGAATCCATGAAGCTATTCCTTGGTAGAGACAGATTTATTACTTCAGGAGAAAAATAGGTTACCTGATTTCAAACAGGCTGTAGTTGTCTTCTTAGATTTAGGGATGCCCTTGGCCTGTACTATGTTGTTTCAATGGGTAAATATCTATTTGAAACATTAGGCATTTTTAAAATCACAGTGTTTGTCTCTACAACCAAACACATGTTGACAAAAATATTTACATTCCCTGTGAAAAGCACAGTGTGAAACAACAGGGATCCCGGGAGCACAAATATTAATCACTAACAGTAATAAACACTTGTTATAGTTGATACTGTAAGAGAGGATGACTACCTAAAAAGCAGTACCACAATACATCATGGGCTACTACATGCCTATCATGTTGTATAAGGGAGATGCCTAACAAATGCAGTAAGGAAGAGACCACTGTGGGATTGCTACATCAAGAAAGACATTGAGAAGGTGGCTCCTCATCTGGACTCTGACATGCAAGAGTAAACTCAATTCACAGACCTTCATGTATAGCAAGCATGTCAAACTCAAAGGCTAACACGGGCCAAATAAACAAGGCATGTGGCCCGCGGGCCGCGAGTTTGACATGCTTGATGTACAGTCACTGGTAATTCCAATTAGAAGTGAAATGTAATGAAGACTCATGGAATTCTTTCTATGTGTCAGGCACTGTTCTTTGTGCTTAAGAACAAGGAGTTGTTCTTTATCACCTCCAAATTGCAAGTGAGGAAATTTGAGGGTTTGAAGAGTTGAAGAAACATGTCCAAGGACCTACAAAATGCTGAATGTTGGCAGCACATGCATGGTAAAGAGGGGAGTAAAGAGAGAGAAATTGCAAGCAGACATTAAGATGTTTGGATTTCATTTTTTTTAGGCAGGCATTAAGACATTTGGATTACTTATCTATATGTTTGACTCAATGTAATCATTTTTCAAATAACTGTTCCTTTGAATTAAATTCTTCCTTCATTTTTAAAAAAAACTGGTAAAAAAAAACACATGAAATCTACCTTCTTAACAAAATTTTAGTGCAAAGCACAGCATTAACTATAAGATCTCCTTTCTTTGCTTTCATATAGTTCACAATGATTTACAACACAATGGTGTTTAAAATATTAATATGATTAGCCTTTCTCAGAGGATGTGTTCATATGAGGCATTTCAATTTTATTAATGCCTGGTAGTCTAAGTAGATGCTGATTTTTTAAAAAATATTTCCACCTTTAAAAAAGTCACATAATTATTTTTCCAGAGTGCTGCATCATTTGTAGATTCTGATACTGGACCTCTCTCTCTCTCTCTCTCTCTCTCTCTCTCTCTCTCTCTCTCATCTTTTGGCTGTAAGCAAAAGTATACATTAGAGTTGGTCAAGGGATTTGGAGATTCAGTCCAAATTCGTTATAACAAACTCAGTGATTTCAGTGCAGATTCTTAGCACTTTGAAATGTTTATTGAACTGGATAGCCTCATTTCAATCCATATTTTTCCCTTTTCTGAGTGGTAGATACCCATGTGTTAATTATTTTTTAAATATTTAGAATGCCAGCCCTTAATAGCATCAAGGAGCAGATTCCTATCTCTCCCCTACACTGTTCATTTCACTTTGACCAAGAAGATAATTATGTAAACTCCAGACATAAGCGTTATGTTCAAGGAAGAAAAAGAAGAAAGGATGGCCCACTGTCAACAGAACAGTGAAATTCTTCTCAGAAACCTCTCAGCAGAGTGAGCTAACTAGTGATAGCTGTCGCAGAGTTAGAGATAAGTGCTTCAAAGTATTCAAATGAGTTGTTGAAGTGACAAACATCTGTTCTTTCTCAATCCTCAGTGTTGAGGAGAGGATGAGCCAAGAACACAGACTCCCAATGACAATACCTTGAAGTCTAAATGCAAATAACTGTCCTTACAGCTTGATGAAGCCACTTCTGATCCCATCACACAACTTCATTTGATTAGATTGTTTTTATTTACTTGGGCTTTGAATTCCATAATTACAATCGAGTGTACTTAAGTAATTCTCCAAAAGAATCTTTTTAATTAATTCTCTTCTCTTCTGAGGTGCTGTTAGGAAACTTAATTTCACTTGGTCTTCATTAGATACAAAGAGAGCTGTGAGAGGACTCTCCTGAGGAAGGGGAAACAAGGAGAGGAAAGAAAAACTAATCTTTTCTGACTGCCTACAATGAGCCAGTCCCTGCTACATAAGTCATTTCACTTAATCCTCACAGAAGCTTATCAGGAATTGAGGCTTAGAAATATTAATTACCCAAGATCACATTAATAATAAGTGGCAAAGCAAAGGCTTGATCTCCTTCGTTACTGTTATTTTAGACAGAAACCCTCTTGAATTTACTTTCACATTCCTCATTCCCAGCTGAGTGTCTGACTCCCAGAGAACACATAAATGTTTATTCAATGAATGCGATTAAGTTCTGTCTGACTCCAAAGTCCATCTTGTTTATATTGTGACCTATTCCATTTCCCAAGAATAGTTTCCATTTAGTTAGCTTCTCTAACTTTCTAATACATTGTGAAAGGTCAAATTTTAGATATTTGAGGAAGTCTATTAAATTCAAAACCAGATTTCAATAATTTACTATGAACTGATCTTGAGGGAGTTACTTAAAAATCTCTTTAGCTACTCATTATTTTTCATTTTACAAATAATAACTTAAACTCTCACCCAGAGTATTCTAATATATTATTTAAAAGTTCAGTGCTATTGAAGATTCAAATAGCTAGATAAAAATAGTTTTAAATATTCTTATAAACAGAAATATCTCTATCTCTATCTCTGTTTTCTAGAGGCCAAGAAGTCTTCTAAGCCTTTACATAAATCAAGCATTACCACAAGAAGTCTTCTAAGCCTTTACATAAATCAAGCATTATCACTACATGGTACATGGTACATGTGGTTATTATCTCTATTTCACAAATTGGAAAACAACTATTGCCACAAAAATGTTATAAAATAAACCACCCCAAAATTCAATGGCTCAAATGAATGGTAATACATTTTCTTGACTAGCTAGGTCAACTGGTAGGTCAACTAAGGAACAGCTAGTCTTGGCTGGTTTGGGCTGGGAGGTGCTGTTGTTAGCTGGCTCAAAGTCAGCTTGGGTGGGATGACTGGATTCTATTCCAAATGTTTCTTTTCCTTTTCCAGAGTCCAGTGGGTTAACCTGGAAATATTTCCTTTTGGAAATGATGTAGGTGCAAGATAGGAACAATTCACACTTTTTCAAGTGTCTGCTTGTGCCACATCTGCTAATATCTCATTGGCCAAAGCAAACTACATGGTCAGGTTCACAGTCAAGTGGTGGTGAAATAAACTTCACTCTTTTCAGTGGATGATGGAAGGTAGTTAATGTTTCTGGACAACAACCTATGAAATTTAGAAGCCTGGCCATGTTCAAATAGCCCAGTGGTTCTCAACCTGTGGGTCGCGACCCCTTTGGCGGTCGAACGACCCTTTCACAGGGGTCACCTAAGACCATCCTGCATATCAGATATTTGCATTATGATTCATAACAGTAGCAACATTACAGTTATGAAGTAGCAACGAAAATAATTTTATGGTTGGGTCACAACATGAGGAACTGTATTTAAAGGGCCAGAAGGTTGAGAACCACTGAAATAGCCAGTATGACTGAGGCTAGGATATAAATCCAGGTTGTTTGTATCTTAATCTAGTCTTAACACTATACTATGTTTTACTATGACTGGAGATTAAAAAATAGTGTCTATAACATATATTTAGGATGTGTGGATGTCATGTCAGATAATACATGTAGACCACTTAGCACAGCACCTGGCATATGATAAATAAAAAAGAAAATTTCTCTGAAATTTAATTATTCCTCACATAACTAGATGACAAATAGTTTTAAATAGTTATAAACAAATAAAACTGAAAAAATTTACCTAAATTGTGTTTGCTTTTATTGTGAATCACTCATAGACTGGGGAAGGTTAGATACTGTCAGATATCTATTTGTTTATCATTGAAGAAAGAATACAATTGCCCAGTAGAAAAATTTGATGCTATTGAAGCCATAGGAACTGGGTGAGAGTTTAAGTTAGTTTCAAGTTATGATTCTTTCCTATTTATTCCACTAATATTTGTTGTGTATTTATTCTATTCCAGTTACTGGGCTTACTTCTGTGCATACAATAGTGAACAAGGAAATCTTTGGCCTCAAGAAGTTTATGATCTGTTTTTATTATTTTTTACTAGATCTTTGACTGTTACGTACAAAATTCTCTCATGATCATTAACCTCATTAACATATAGAGCGGGATAAGCACAGGACATAGAAGAGCTATATAACCTGTACTCGGCTTGGGAAAGGCTTTCTGAATGTGCTGATAGCCAAGGACAGCCTTGAGGGAAAAAAAAAATGCATTTACCAAGACCAATAAAGCTGAGTTTGAGGACAGAGAGAAGGAGGGAAAGATGTTCTAGGTCAGAATATTGACATAAGAAGTGAAGAAGTTAGAAAAAAATGGAAACATCAGGTAAAAGGAAGTACTTAAATATGACTAGAGAATGGAGTTGCACTGTCCATGTGGTAGCTGCTGGCCACAGGGCTATTCTGAGCTTACAATGTGCAGAATGAAATCCAACACATTGGATATTTCAAAGACTTAGTGAAAACAAGAAAATGAAGTATCTCAATAATACTTTAACATTGATTGCATGTTCAAATGATACTAATACACTGGGTTAATAACATTTATTAAAATTAATCTCTTTGTCGATGTGACTACTAAAAATTTTAAAATTATGTATGTGACTTTCATTTGTGTTTGTGTTGTATTTCTATTGGACACGACTGGTAAGGAGCATAAGGTAAAAAGGGACAAGCGCTGTTGGAGAGAGGGGAACTGTTATTAGATATTTATTTTGCCTATATAACTGCAGGATTGGAAGATAACATTTTCTTGTGTAGAGGACTTAGGTTTCTCACCACACAGTACCCACTGCTTCAGATACAGAAACTGTTTCTTCCTTACTTCTGCGGGGTTTACAACAGCTGTCTCTAATGTGCCCACAACCCAGTCAGCTAGAGTCATCATGAAAGAACTGTAGAGCTTCTTCTCTCCTCCAGCCTCCATTTACCCACGTGTTGCTTTGGCCAATCTCCTAGCTGTCATGGCCCATAAGAAGGACACCAAAGCCTACATAAAGGTGGCTCACATGGAAACATTGTGGTTTTATTATCAGTATCAGCTCTCCCTTCATTGGTGTATCCTACCATAACTGCCCTTCAGGGAAGCCACCCTTTCCCAGTTTTCAGTCAGAAGGCTTCAGGAAAGATTTGCCTCTTGCCCTCAAGCTTTAGGTGCGGTCCCTGATCAGCTTAGAGGTAACTGCGTGCCCCAATTTTTGCCCACAGGGATTGGTTCACAGATGGATCTGTAACCCAAAACAGAGTCAGGGAGACACTGGGTAATCTTTACTGGAGCTTCTGGGGGAAAACAGAAAGCCTCCTTCTTCTTCTGTGGAAAGCACCAGAAGAAATTTTTTCTGTGATGCTGGTTGTACCAGAACTTGTCCATGGCTGCCAGCCATGTTGCAGGGACAAGGGAAGATCTTGCCAAAGTGAGGCAAATACTGAAGAAACAGGACTTAGAAACACAAGATGAAGCGGACCTCCTAGTCTGGCTTAGGTAGTTCCACAAGCCTGTATCTTGTTAGCCACATTGAGATGAATGCTTTGTCTTAGCTATCCCCAGGCATTGCCAACACAAAGGATGCCTGTGGACCACAACAGCGGTAGGTTGTGATCAGAGGAGGAGGGAGAGGACAGCTTTCTCTGTGCCATGCTTTGTCACTGTGTTCTCTGACGTGGTTGTGCATGAGACCAGAGTTTCACACAATCACTAAAAACCAGCCCTGAGAGAGAAGACAGAATCCTGACTCCCTTCTTTAGCTCTGCTTCCTCATCTTTCACTTGTGATAAAGTCTATCCCTAAAATGTGCTGCCCTTTGGTGAGTTATGCAGTAAATACATTCATGAATGAAACAGAGGTGTAGGAACAGTGTTGTCTACCTGGTCAATAGGCTGACAAAAATGTCCTGATGCACATAAATCTGTCCACATGATGAAATGACTGTGCACATTTGTACAACTTCTAGTTTTTTGGAGGTTGGACCAGGCTTTATGAGTTGTCAAATATGATTTCATCATTTTACTGATGTAAAACCAAGTATCAAAAAGGTTGTTTGACCTTTCTATTGAAACAATGAGATAATCTAATAGCTATTTTCATGCTCTAACCCTGACCTCCTAACTGAAGATTATGTAAAATATCTAATATTACGTGTTAAAGGAACTAGTCAATTTGCCTGTACCACATGCAGTTATGAAACTTCACATCACAATTATGCCCTGATCTGACTTGGATCCTGAACTATGCCCAATGTTAGGAAGTTATTGCAACTAGAATACACCTCTGTCGTTCCCCTCACCTTTCCTGCATTTGGTCTTGAAATTAAAAGCACACTTTCCATGCTAAAGCGTTCCAGAAAAATGACCCTATATGATTATTTTATATTATTTGATTTTTAGAGGAACCCATACAAAATAATTGAAAAACATATCATGTGTTGATTTTATGCTTGGTAATTATAATCATGAATCAAAATATTTTCTGCAAAAGTTTAGGTAGTAGGAGAAACATGCTAATGGCCACTATGCTTATTATTAACAGACGATTCCCCAAAAATCATAAAACTCTGTGACATTTTCCAAAGTGTATATCTAATGTCCTTAGTGCACTGATTTGGTAGAAAACCTATGAAAACTTTTCAGGGGGCTGTGCACTGAGCTTTTAGCTGAGCCATATATACTACTGCTTACATAAAACTACCCATGTCTATTTTTTGCTGCCTCTTTGCTGGTACGTATATTTATCAAAGTGCCTAGACAAGATTCGGCACTCACTAAGGACCCTGAGAGTAATTCAATATGCCCATGTGCTTAGACAGTTCTTTTCCCCCAACATTTGTTAATACCAGAATAAATATGATTGGCATATGGTTGATAAGACAGATAAACTATATTTTTATCTTACTTATTTTTATCTTAAACTTGATGCTTTGTGATAATGTTTATGATACATCAAGGTTAAAATTCAGAAAAAAAATGTCATCAACCGAAGGACTTGTATACATGCATATAAGCATAACCAATGGACATAAGACACTGCGGGGTAGGGGAGGCCAGGGGATTGTCAAGGGCGGGGAAAAAAAAAGGACACATATGTAATACCCTTTGTAATACTTTAAGCAATAAAGAAAAAAAAAAGAAAGAAAGAAATAGTGACACCAGGAGTTCACTCTAGCACACTAATCATTTTGAGTAGAACTATAACAACTTTTTCTCAGATCCCCACTTAGCATTCACACTCTGCCAACACTGAGCATTCAGAGGTTGGCTTTTTATTTTATTTTTTTAAAGCTCAATTCTGCTGTCAGAATGTTTGGAAATTGGCTTAGATTGGCACAAATATTGCTGGCTGGCCTACTTTAACATTCTTTAACCCAGTCACATTTCTCATCTAGAAATAGCAGAATAGATTTAATAGATGAGTCTTTTAAAGTATTTCCTCCAGATATAGCAGCTCAGTGGTGCTGAAAGTAGTAGGAAATAGAGCTATTCAAGCAGAGAAGGGAGTCTTTCAGAGCAAGACAAAGGAAGAAAAAGCAGCAAAGTGATGGCGGTAATGGGTCAAAGCCCCAAGGAAGAACCAAAGGTGGAAAGAGGATTCCTCACCGAGTGAACGTGTGAAAATAGAACACCCGTATTCTGACAGGTGCAGAAAGAGAAAAATAATGAGGATGCGTTTGAGCAAAAGTCCTGATAAAGTTAGACCTTTCTGACTTCGCTCTCACTAACTCTTAAGGCAAAATTATTATCAACAAATAGATTAATTTACACGGCTAGGAGAAAACTCCTACCGGCAGTTATTTCTATATAGTTATGAGTATACGTTTCAAAAGGAACGGATGCTTCTTTCCATTTTCTTTACCCACTGTGCTCAGCTGAGGATGGGTTGTAAAGCCTTCAAAACACATAATTTGATGAATGAGCGAGTGGATAAAGCCACTGTGCCTTGGGGCAGAGATGGGTGGTAGTTCAGCCCTTCCCAAGGAAGCCTTGCACTTGAACACCAGCTGGAACTACTGTTTTCAAAACAGAAATGTATTTGCTTGGATGGGATGATACCCAGCAGCCTCCACTCACCCTGGTCAGGGAGAATGTGACATTTGTCACAAGGGAGGAGGAAACTTTTCTTTCCATACAACTAACAGGAGCTTAACAGCTGGCGGCAGGATTGTTGCCATGCTCTCCAGCAAGATTAGTTTCTGGCCCATTTCTGCCTTGAGCTTGTCTGTGGACTCTTTGGGGAATGAAACAGAGCTGGCCCGAGTATTGATGTCAAACGATAACATTTGTCAGGCTAGATCCTACTCAGGCATTTTCTGGTCAATGACCTGGCCCCCAAAATCTCAGTTAACAGGATTTATTGAATACCTACTCCGCACCATTAAAACAAAACAAGATGAAAACTGACTTAAGAAGTTTATATCATCTAGAGACAAACATACATCTTAAAAGAACGGTTCTTTGAGGTAAGAACCGTTATGCAAATATGAAGAGATTTCTATAAAAGAAAAAAAAGGTCGAGATATTTTAATAGTAGGTATATCTTATGAATGTTCTGATTCTTTTAATATGGTAATCTAAAACAAAACATAACAAAGTTATTAAACATCTGTGGCTCTCCAGGGGCTCAAAGATTAAACATTTGTGTGTGGATTGAAAGACCTCATTTGCAAAGTGGCCCCATCTGACTTTTACTTTCTCTCATCCTGAAACTGCAAACCAGGAACTCTGTACTGCAGTCATATTTGAACCTACTGCAACTCCCTGCATACTCTACTTGGTCAGGCCTTGATGCCTCTACATTTTTGCTTTCACGCTGGAAATAGCCTTCTCTTCTTTGTCTTTTAAGCAATAAAACAATTAAAAAAAAAGAAAAGAAATAGCCGTCTCTTCTTTGTCCGGAAACTACTTCTGTTTCCAGAACCAGATTAAATGTTACCTCCTCTGAGACTACTCTCCTGGTGTCCCAGGCAGAATTAAGACTCTTCCCCCTAGAGTCCCCACAGCATTTTGTTAACATGTGTTTTGTAAAATATAGTATGTAAAATTTAACGGCTTATTGTTCATTTTTCTCTACTAGACTGTGAGTCGTTAGATTCAATAACACTCTTGTGTGCATGCATTTATTTTCACAGTGCGTAGCACAATTGTGCTCTCAATACTTCTTTAAAAATTATTAATAAATAATCTCTTTTCATGGAGACAAGGAAAAGAACAGTTATTTGTAGACAAGTAATATGAAAACTCAATTGTCATATTTTCTACCAAATATTATAGTTTGTGAAATTTCACTTTTTCTTATGCCAAAAAATGTTCTTTTTTCTGTTCAGAAACAAGATTCAGTAGGTTATTCAGATTTGATTTATGCCTTTAAATGATGTTGTTACTGAGAATATTTGGTCCAATGGTTTTGCTATCCAATTTCTGGGCAGTAATTGATGGACAAGAATAAATAAAATACCAATGAGAAAGAATATGTAATTTCATGTTGTATTTTTCCTTGGCTTATGTTGCTGGATAAAAGTATCCAGAGTTTCTGTCTCCTTTTTTTTTTCTTCACCTTTCAAGTAAAGCTAATTGGTCAGAATTTCATATAAATATCCTAGTTATGATCTTAGACCTCCAAACTAGGGCCTTGGTTATGTCACAAGGATCTGCCAGATAACATTCATCTCTATGACTGTCCAAATTTTCTATCCCTGTTTTAAAATTGGAATCTACCACAGTACAAAGTTCCTATTATTTCAAGCTTTATAATAAAAGTATTGAAAAGCTCCAGCTGAGACATGTTGGAAGAAAAATGTGTTGTCAATTCTTCAAATTTTAAATTAACAGTACATATTTTAATAGCAGGTGACAATTTAAAAAATTTTCCTCCAAAAAATCTGTTAACTATTGTGAACCAGAACAAAAAATATGGGAGAACAATTTTAAAAATGTTTTGTTGGCGTTTTAATGTAATTTTCAGGACAATGGAATCTTATTTTATCATTTGGGTTCCAATGATATCTGCTGATTTGGCCTCAGATTACATGATGAAAATATGTGTTTGAGCCAGTCTCAAAATGAGCTTTCACATTTATGTTTTGTTTATTTTTATATTCATTTGCCATACTTCCCTTCTGCCCTTTCTCGTGTTGTACCTCATCGCTACCCACTCCATTTCTCTGTTTTTACCTGTGTTCTCTCTTAAGTACCTGCATCCCTTCCTCAACTTCCTGAATGTTCTTTCCTCCTCCTAACTTTAACATATTCACACACTTGTTCTGTGCCAGATACTGTTCTAAGTGTTTTACATTTAGAAACAGCGATTTTCAACCAGTGTGCTGCAAGAATTTTTAAAACATGCAATACCTGACTATTTAGCCAGGGGCACTGACCTCTTTTCCCTTAGATCAGCGGTTCTCAACCTGTGGGTCGCGAGCCCTTTGGGGGTCGAACGACCATTTCACAGGGGTCGCCTAAGACCATCGGAAAACACATTTATAATTACATATTGTTTTTGTGATTAATCACTATGCTTTAATTATGTTCAATTTGTAACAATGAAATCGGGGGTCACCATAACACGAGGAACTGTATTAAAGGGTCGCGGCATTAGGAAGGTTGAGAACCACTGCCTTAGATGGTAAAAAAAAAAAAAAAAAAGACAATAGCCAACAATAGCCATCGGTGTGAATGAGTCAAAATTATACCTCCTTTTCTGTCACATTGGCAAGAAATATATATTTTTGGTGTGCCTCAGAATTTTAGTAATTAGTTTATATGTGCCATGAGATGAAAGAGGTTGAAAACCACTGCATTAACCCATTTAATCCTCAAACCAACTCTACATTAGATGGGACTGCTATTCCTACTCTAAAGATGAGCAAACTGAGGCAAAAATAAGTTGGGTTTCCAAATTACCACACAGCTGGTACGTGGTAGAACCATGTTTGGCAGTCATCTGCCAGGTTTAGGCTCTGACTTTGTTCATCACAGCTCTGCCTGTGTCAGTGCTTGGCTTCTTCTTGGACCCCCATTGCAGGTCATTGTCCTGCAAAAATCACTCAATGAGACCTAACCCTTAAAATGGGTGTGTGCTTGCTAAGTGACAGGTTTGGGTTGGTGATTTGTTTTCAGCATCACATTCTGTCCTTAAATCTACTCTGTGAGTTAGGTATTATTTGCTCATCAACAAATGAGAATATGGAAATGCATAGATATTATTCATTTGCTTAACATCCTATAACTTATAAGCAAAAAGAAGTCACAGACTACAAACACTCCTTCACATTGAGCAATACCAAGGACAGTCTCCTATTGTTATGCTGAAAATGACTTGAGGCAATTTAGGAACACTCAGAGTTTATTAGCATAATGGATTTCCTTAATTTTGTATTAACAGGTATCCCTTAATTTGAAATGCCTCTCCTTTTATCCACCTATACAGTAGTCTGGTGAGGTAGTGAGGTATTATTTACTACCTAGTTAAAATGAGAAAATGCAAATCTGAACTTATTAAAATTATCTTAAGTCAGCATTAAAATGAACATAATGTCTCTAATGCTTAGTGTCTTACTGAAACCATTCGACTACAGTCTCAATTATTGTATATTCTCATAAATGGTGATCATAGAGTGGTCTTTATGTCATTGTGTTTCTATTAAGCGATAGATCTGCTCAAAGACAAAAACATATTATTTCAAAGTTGCAGAGGTTTTAATACTAAAAAGTTCTTTGAATTGAAAAGTGAATGTAACAAGCAATAAAAATGTCAATTTTCAACTTTCAATTCAACTTCCAATTTTTCAAAATCAATTTCACATTAAAAATTAATTTAAAAGATTTTATCAATATTTTACAATTTTCAACTTTCAATTCAACTTCCAATTTTTCAAATCAATTTCACATTAAAAATATATTAATTTAAAAGATTTTAGCAATATTTTTAAAAATTCTTCAAAAATAAATTTTGCTTATTAACAATTTTGTTAATAAATTGTCCCGAAACAGCCTGGCTGGTATAGCTCAGTGGTTGAGTGTCTTCCTATGAACCAGGAGGTCATGGTTTGATTCCCGGTCAGGGCACAAACCTGGGTTGTGAGCTTGATCCCTACTGTGGGGCTTGCAGGAGGATGCCAATCAATGATTCTCTCTCATCACTGATGTTTCTACCTCTCTCTCCCTCTTTCTTCTTCTCTGAAACCAATAAAAATATATTTTAAAAAGGGTCCTAAAACAGTTGAAAATTGGACAGAATGGTAAAAAGAAAAATGGGATTTTTACTTTGTTGTATCAGAAAGGAGAGTCTATGATGAAATGTAATGCAAGTCTGTCTTAACAGTGACCATTTAATTATTGTATCAAAACTTTTCTAGTATCATTGATATAAGAATTAGAAAAACAAAAGTGTGAACTTTTTTTAGACAAATGCATTGTATTTCATTTATAAAGGTTATATGAGATTATATGTTAAGTACAATAAGAAATAAAATAAAATTAGTTTTGCCATAGTTGACACTGAGTCTCCCAAAGGAAATCATTGCTGGATTCCAGAAACCTCTTGTACCTTATATTCAATTGGATATTGGTTCAAACTGGACCTCAGACAAGAAAGCTATTGGGCAGATCAACATATGGGATTTTGTTAATGGATTCTTAAAAATAAATATTAGCTCATGGCAATGGAGATTTCTGGAAGTTGAGGATGATTCATATGCTTGGAGAAAATGAACTCTGAATATCATATATAATTCCTATATCTTCTATGCATTGGCATCTGAGATGTGTAGTGTAGAAAAAATATATTTGAGTTTCTGTATAGAATTTTTTTTACTAAAATTTTACTGTGACTTTGCATCCTGGACTAAAATCAAGCCCTGGAAAGTAATTTACAATATAGATGGTTCAAGCTCAGAAGAGAATTGCTAACTCTGGAGCACAGTAATATTGATAAGGAACTGAATGAGCTGGTCAGTGACTGCGTGTTCTTTAGTACTGTGTGAAGCTCAGACGTGATGGGAGAAGATCCAAAACGGGCTGTAGGAGCTCAGCGAAAGAAATTCTGTGTCTTTCTAAGAAGTGTGGAATTTTCTTGTATATCATTGGGTTTCAAATGGTGCTTTTCGGAGTTTCAACATCTTTTTTTAATTTTTTTCAACATTTTTTAGAGGACCTAGGGGCTGCTAATAATACAGGGATGTGAGGGAAGTGTGGAATTTTCTTGTATATCATTGGGTTTCAAACGGTGCTTTTCGGAGTTTCAACATTTTTAAAAAAATTTTTTTCCCAACATTTTTTAGAGGACCTCGGGGCTGCTAATAATACAGGGATGTGAGTCAGATGAAGAGGAGGGCTAGAAGTCAAGCTGGTCTTTTATTTCAACCATTTTAGCTTCTCTTTAAGTGTTTTTGTTTTTGGATTCTGCAAAAGACTGTGCTTGATAACCAATCTTATTTCTAAAAATATAAAAAGACAAAACACTGCAATAAAATATGGAGTGCAATGGATGGAGTCTAAGGCTGGATGAGATTGGTTGTGTCCTGCAGAAGGAGCCCTATGGCAGCACTCTATGCAAGCATGTCAAACTCGTGGCCGGTGGGCCGCATGCCTTGTGCTAGATTCTGCAAAAGACTGTGCTTGATAACCAATCTTATTTCTAAAAATATAAAAAGACAAAACACTGCAATAAAATATGGAGTGCAATGGATGGAGTCTAAGGCTGGATGAGATTGGTTGTGTCCTGCAGAAGGAGCCCTATGGCAGCACTCTATGCAAGCATGTCAAACTCGCGGCCGGTGGGCCGCATGCCTTGTGCTGTCCCGAGCCTGCAGAGGCTTGGGGCAGGAAGGCTGCTCACAGGCTGTTATAGGCACCTAGGGGAGAGATGATGAGGTTGAGATAAAGGAGTGCCAGTGGCAGTGGCTGGAAAGGGAGCAATGGATTATACATGAGGCTTGGGGCAGGAAGGCTGCTCACAGGCTGTTATATAGGCACCTAGGGGAGAGATGATGAGGTCCGAGATAAAGGAGTGTCAGTGGCAGTGACTGGAAAGGGAGCAATGGATTATACAGGAACTGAAGTGGTGATAAAATGGAATCAGACTGGATAATCACTACTTTTTAACATGCTCAGACTCACCATTGCTTTCAGCATGTGTTCTTCCTATTTAGTCATATTCACATACCATTAATTGCTCTCTAATGCTGACAATGCTCTCTTCTCAGCAGTGTGGCTCTCCAATCGTTACTATATTCAGCTGAAATGTACTTCATACAGAGGTGGGTAGTCTGACTGATTCTTACCCACCAGCCTATATCAGTTTGTTCTCTAAGGGACTCCAGCTCTTACAACATTGATATCAAAAAGTAGCCAGGTGTCTTTCTTGCAAAACCCCTATGAACACAGGTTCCTATGACTGAATCTCCAGCCTGCAGGTATGAAACTATCATTTAATTGATCCTACAGAGATTCCTTGGAGCTCTCAAAGTCTCTAGTTGGTATTTTTCTAGTTCTCAGTCTATGTGAATAATGTATAATTTTTTGCTCATATCTTTGAACTGCAATTTGAAGACTTTTTCATAAATTCATTCGAGACATTTGAAGACTGTTTTCATAAATTCATTCGAGACATTTGCCTCTCTCCTAAAAAAACCTTCTAAACATTCTGATTAAATAGATAATCTGGTGAGTTAAATTCTGTCTCAATTAAGTTAATTACTATCTATAATAATAAAAGGGTAATATGCTAATTAGACCAGATGTCTACCAGACGTCATTCTGGACATCCTTCCTGATGAAGCTGGGGCGGGGGGTGAGTGGGGGAAGCCAGCCCGGGTCCCAGGTGCTGGAGGGAAGCCAGTGCCAGCAGCGGGGGGAAGGAAGGCCTACTCTTGCACGGATTTCCGTTCATTGGGCCTCTAGTTTATAACATATTTATTGAGGTTATAATGAGCGATATTACATTTAGTCATTTCAGAGTTAAATCTGCTTGGTTATGAACCTGAATATAACTTGATTGGGGACAGAATTCTTGAATCACAAGTTTTCCTCCAGGACTCTTCAGGCTGTGATACATTTTCTTCTTGATGAAAAGTGTGCAATCAAGTAGATTACTGTTTCTCTTTTTCTACCTGGGTGCAGATTTTTTTTTCTTATAACTCTAAGTAACAATAAAAGACAGGAAGACAGGATAGGTCTCTATGTCAGTGTGTTTCACTTGGTTTGTGTTATGCATGGGGAGACCTTTTGATCTGTAGACTAGTGTATTTTGGCTTTAACAATCATTTCTGTTTAACTTGCTCTGGTTTTCTCTCTGGGCATGGTCATCATCCATATAAAGTATTATTTTATTGCTCTTTACAAATTTTATGTTTGACAAATTGAAGAGTTGTGGCAACCCTGCGTGAAACAAGTCTATTGGTGCCATTTTCCCAATAGCATATGTGTCTCTATGACACATTTTGATAATTTTTGAAATATTTCAAACATTTTCATTATTATTATATTTGTATGGTTATCTGTGATCAGTGACGTTTGATATTACTATTGTAATTGTTTTGGGGTGCCATCAACCACAGCCATGTAAGATAGCAAAGTTAATAAATGTTTGTGTGTTCTGGCCCCACCAACTTACTGCTTTCTTCTCTTGGACCTCCCTATGTCCTGAGACACAAGAATATTGAAAGTAGTCTAATTAATAATTCTACAAAGGCCTCTACATGAAAGGAAGAGTCACATGTCTCTCACTTTAAATCAAAAGCTAGAAAAGATTACGCTTAGTGAGAAAAGCTGAGATAGGCTGAAAACTAGGCTTCTTGAACCAACCAGTTAACTGAGTTGTGAGTTCAAAGAAAAAGTTCTTAAAGGAAATTAAAAAACTTACTCCAGTGAACAAACACACAATGATCAGAAACAGCCTTACTGCTGATATAGAGAAAGTTTTAGTGGACTGGATAGAAGATAAAACACGCCAAACACTCCCTAAGGTAAAGCCTAATCCAGAGCAATGTCCTAACTCTCTTCAATCCTATGAAGGCTGAGAGGTGAGGAAGCTGAAGAAGAAAAGTTTGAAGCTAGCGCAGGTTGGTTCATGAAGTTTAAAGAAAGAAGTCATCTCTATAACTTAAAAGTGTAAGGTGAAGCAGCAAGTGCTAATGTAGAAGATGCAGCAAGTTATCCAGAAGATCTAGGTAAGGTAATTAATGAAGGTGGATACACTAACCAACAGGTTTTCAAAGAGTCTATTGGAAGAAGATGCCAAGTAGGACTTTCAGAGCTGGAGTGGAGAAGTCAATGCCTGGCTTCAAACGACAAGCCGACTCTCTTGTTAGGGGCTAACACAGCTGGTAACTTTAAGTTGAAGCCAATGCTCTTTTACCTTTCTGAAAATCCCAGGGCCCTTACGAATGATGCTAAATGTTATGTCTGTGTTCTCTAAATAGAACAAAGCCTAAATGACAGCAAATCTTTTTACAACATGGCTTACTGAAAATTTTAAGCCCACTGTTGAGACCTACTGCTCAGGAAAAAAAAATTTCTTTCAAAATATTACTGCTCATTGCAATGAACCTGGTCATACAAGAGCTCTGATGAAGATTTATAAAGAGATTAATGTTATTTTCACACCTGCTAACAACACAACAAACATTCTGCAGTGCATGGGTCAAGGAGTAATTTTGACTTTCAAGTCTCATTATTTAAGAAATGTAGCTGCCATAGATAGCAATTCCTCTGATGGATCTTAGAAAAGTAAATTGAAAACCTTCCTGAAAGGATTCACTATTCTAAGATGCCATTAAGAACATTTGTGATTCATTAGAAGAGGTCAAAATAAGAACATTAATAGGATTTTGAAAGAAGTTGAAGAAGCAATTCCAGCCCTCATGGATGACTTTGAGAGGTTGAAGACTTCAGTGGAGGAAGTAACTTCAGGTATGGTGGGAATAGCAAGAGAACTAGAATTAGAAGTGGAGCTTGTGACTGAACTGCTGCAATGTCATGCAATGAGTGAAGGGTAGCTTCTTATGGATGAGCAAGGAAAGTGGTTTCTTGAGATGGAATCTACTCCTGGTAAAGATTCAGTGAAGACTGTTGAAATGACAACAAAGGATTTAGAATATTACATAGACTTAGTTGATAAAGCAGGGGCAAAGTTTGAGAAGATTGACTCCTATTTTGAAGAAGTTCTAGTCTATGTAAAATGCTATCAAACAGCTTCACATGCTACAGAGAAATTATTGGTCAAAGGAAGAGTCAATGGACACAGCAAACTTGTTCAATTTTAAGAAATTGCCACAGATACTTTAACCTTCAGCAACCACCACCCTGATTAGAAAGCAGCCCTAACATTGATGCAAGAACCTCCACCTGCAAAAAAAGATTATGACCCCTGAAGGCTTAGAAAATGGCTAGCAATTTTTAGTAATATTTTTTAATTAAGGTATATAAATGTTTTAGACATAAAGCTATGCACACTTAATAGGCTAAAGTATTGTGTAACTATGACATTTAGATGCACTGGGAAACCCCCCAAATTAATGTGACTTGCTATATTGTGATATTCACTTTATTGTGGTGGTCTGGAAATAAAGCTACACTATCTCTGAAGGTGTGCCTGCATTTCTTTTTTCCACTGTTCTCATAATTTTCACAGCTTTCCTCTTTATTTCTGCATCAACATGAGCTTCTTAACACCACTTTTTCATCACTGAATTAGGTTTCTAGTGCACCACTTTGTTCTTTATTGCCACCACTGCTGATTTTACTTCTTGATATTGCATTTTTGCTTATTTTCTTTTTCTTTACATTTTCTCCTTTCCCATCTCTATTTCCATTTCTTTTCACTCTTATTTGGTTAGTTTGGAGTCCATGTTCACTTTAAATGTTTTCTAAATTTTTCTTTGCTTTTTTACAATATACATTTTTAAAAACAGTGTCATTTTGTTTGTATATTTTAAGCTATGCTCTCCTTTGGGATGCTTGCAGTCCATTATTTTCAGACCTATGCAAGATTTTTTCCACTTAAAAATGCTTAGCGAGAAAGACCTCTTTTTATCTAGTGTTTGGAAATAAGGTACATAGAGTATCCCAGACACTTTCACTGTATAATTAGAGTTAGCAGGGTCCATCCCTCTACCTTTCACTTTGGAATCTTTTGTTTGGGTAGATGCACATTTCAGAGCCAAATTATTAATGCAGACCAGTCTTCTCTATTGTCAGGATCTAGACTATACCAGAAAAGTAAACAAAGACTTATTCCTGCTCAGAAAAGTGCAATATTCTATACCATATTAAAGTAAATGAGGAGTGTTCTATGGAGGTATAAGTTACTAATTGTTTGTTCTTGAATCAGTTAATTAACCTTTATAAATCACAACTTTCTTTTTGCAAAGATTGGGATAACAATCCTTATCTTGGCCTGGCCAGCGTGGCCCAGTGGTTGAGTGTCAACCTATGAACCAGGAGGTCACAGTTCAATTCCAGGTCAGGGCATATGCCCAGGTTGTGGGCTCGACTCCCAGTGTGGGGTGTGCAAGAGGCAACCAATCAATGATTCTCTCTCATCATTGATGTTTCTATCTCTCTAGCCCTCTCCCTTCCTCTCTGAAATCAATGCAAATATATTTTTTAAAAAAGAACAATCCTTATCCTGAAGGCTGGTTGAGTGAATTAAATGAGTTCATATTTGCAAAGCATTTATCACGGAGTCTGGTACAGAATATGCATGGAAAGTCATTAGATTTTTTTTTATTACACATGCTATTTTATAATGTTTAGCTCTGTAACTTACAGAAAGGTCTTAGATTTCAATGCAAACCCCCTCTTGAACTTCATAATTATAAAGAGGTCTATATGAAACCTAGTTAGATATAACTATAATGAGCATTCCTACTGTATCCATTTCACCTGAGAAACTAGTACTGATGGTAATAATGGAAAACTGCAAGTGATATTTCTGCAATAAACCCAGAGAGCAGAAAAGCAATTTAAAATACATGAAGTCATTCAGAAGGACTTAATAATATATTTTAATATATGAGTTCAAGATAATGATCTTCCACATAAACTATGAGCAAGAGAAAGTGTGCCTATATCCATATTCACTGAAAAAGTCGACTACTCGGAAGATCAGGTCTGATGTTGTGTATTTCACATTCAGAGTGACACATAATAGCATTTTAAAGTCCCATTAGGTGTTAGGTTATAAGTCATATCTGCATTTATTCTGCAGAGAGTGGAATGGGGTTTTAATGGCATGTTGAATTGTATTGTAAATCTTCCAATGAGATCACAGTTCATTTATAATATTAGTTGATTTAGCAATTTGAATGAATATGTTTGTGTATCACCCCAATTTTATGAGATAAGTCTGCACATAGATTTAAACTTCAATGACTTTCCTTGAGACTGAATAGGTTGCTTAGCTGGAAAGGATTCTCACAGAATACACAATGAAAGTTAATGCCCTAGTTTCTCATGACTATGAGATTACCTTGCTAGTCCAATGTTATTCCATTCTGACAGACTCATGTGGAAAGTAAGGTTTATGCTCTAACATCACTTACTTGTGATCCCAACTCATCTGATACATACATGCAAATATTGCAAATATTCTTCATTACAAAACAAACTGTCAAACTCCAATATATAAAATAAATACAAGAACTGCTTGGATGACCACTGGGTAGATCATTTCAGAACCGCAACCTGCTTGCCTCACCCTGACAGTTCTGAGAGTGCTATTCAGATCAGTTTGAATACAAATTTATGGGTTTCTTCATTAAAAATGGGCCAGAGAAAATCACATACTGTTATTTTCAACCCACAGTTCTATTTTTTTCTGGAATAATTTCCACTAGACTGTACCTATATCGACAAGATAATTTACTTACTCTATAATAATACATATTCTCATGTATTATTTTCTTTTTTGTTAAAAAATTAGAAAAAAAGCTTATATGTCATTGCTAGACAAGGACATAGTTTAGAAAATGTAACATAGTTTAGGAAACTTTATATCTCTTTCATAAATTAGGAGTTTTTTAAGTAAGCCTGTGAAAATATTCCTCCTCCTTCCCACCCACCAAAAAATGTGATGATAGATTGAGAATGGACTGCAGATAACAATCCCTTTGCCCATTCCTTTGTTTTATATGTAAGATTTAAAAGTAAGGTGTTGCAAAACAACTTAGCCCAATCCAGTCTTCACAATTCCTATGTTATTTTTGGAAGATAATGCCACAGCCTCAAAGATGTTTAAAAAAAGGTTTAACTTCTTCCTCAAAATCTTATTACCAAGTATAATAAAAGCAAGTGTCAGAGAAACTCCAGGTAAAAATATTCTTTTAATATTGCTATGCTATATAACATAACATAACATAACATAACATAACATAACATAACATAAATGATCTTATTATGTATATGATGTGACATAATTATGTAATATATAATA
>NW_005358983.1:8331-10411 GCF_000412655.1 Myotis brandtii | reverse complement strand
ATATTGCTATTTGCTAATTACTGCAAATATTGCTCAGGTTGGCCAAAGGTCCCAATATTTGATCTTAATCTGTAGGTCAGGTTGAATTTCTAGAAATTTTCAATTATCTTCAGAGATTAGTAGATAAAACAACTTTATCTGCTTTTCCAAAATCCTAAACATTCTAAAAACCAAAAAGATATTTGTAATTTACTTGGGAAACCAAAAACAGATTTATAATTCACTTGCAAAACCTGACCTGTCCTTTATTTTATTGTTTTGGCAATGAAGCCTGATTTGAACTGACATAAGATAATTTATATTCTTCATTTTCCACTTAGTAAGAATAGTCATATATTTTGCTGCCAAAAACTGTTCCTGGATTTGCTTTTGGCATTACTGCCCTAGGCCCTTCAGCAGGTGCAATGTAATTTATTGTGTGTAAATCTTATTATCTCTTCCAAACTTGAGATTTCTAAATTCTGAATGACATCTAATTTAAAAGGTATTATAAAAGCTAATTGCAGTCTTCTATAAAATTATTGTAGCTCTATGTGTATTTCATATAAAACAGTCTATTTTAACTAGAATTGCATTAAGACTGTAGCTTGGTGCATATACAGTAAAACTAGAGGCCAGTGCCTAGGCCTTCCTTCATTCCGCGCCGCACCCTGGTGATCAGCACACATCATAGTGAGTGATCAAACTCCCTGTCTCCAGGTCAAACTCCCATGCATATTAGCCTTTTATATATATAGATAATTATGTTCCCTATCCCCACCTGGATGTACCCTACTTTTTCTAGGAAGAGTGATTTTCTAATTGCAAACACAGTTGTAGAGAAATTCCTTATATAGTATTCCTGAATTTTCTAACCTCCAGAAGAGCATTTGGAAATAATTTGAGCCTTACCCATAATCTGTATAAAGTAATGTCTGATCAACTATGTGGATCGTTTTTGCAATAGATACGTTGAGTCTACTATGTGCCTAGTGCTATACAAGGACGTAGAAAAAAGACTTTCCTGAACCCATTCTGGGTGCCTTAATCACACTTTCTATTCTATAGAGTGAATACAGGGTCTCTGAGAAAATATCCTGATAGATGAGGAAGAATGCTGGTGATAGGTATATCTGCACAGCAGCCTATGTCCATATAAATGTAGGACAGCTCTTTGTCACCCAGGACTTGAACCTGTTCTACACCCACCTATAAGAGTTGATAAATAATACTTATTAGTTTAGTGAATGAATGAATACACAGTTTCTAATAATGAAAGGCCTTGCTTATAAATAGCTATAGCTTGTCATTTATCCCTCTCCCAGGCCCTGGCAACCAATATTTCACTATTTGACTCTATGAATTTGAGTACTTTAGGTATTACATATAAAATCTGTTAACAGGATAGATCTCATGTTAAGTATTCTTACCATAATAAATTTTAAAAAAGAAAACGAGAGAAAAAATATAAAATGATTAAAAATTAGTGGATTCTTAATTCTGAAGTGTCTAAAACGTGTTTCAGAATTGGAGAGTAGTTTAAAAGAAGAGAGAAATGGAGGCCAAATAATAATTTGACCTTTGATGATTAATAATAGCTAAGTTATTAAACACTTTTTTCAAAAAAATACATTTAGAGTTGGGGAAGATTAAAAACATTAAAGGCAAGAAGCAAAAGGTACAATTAAAAGCAGTTCAAAGTCTAAGGCACAATTATTTTTTTTAAGCAAAGTAAATTAGATTTTCAAAAGGTTGAAACAATTGTAAAAGAGAAGAAAAACAAATGTTAATGGAAGAGGAAGTCAAGAGAGCAATCTTCGAGATGCTACCCTGACAAGGCAAAAGATAGACACAACATCCATTTTCCATTTGGACATCTAACTCTTGCATAGAATGTTATGTCATGAACATGTATAGTCACGGGCTTAAACATTCCAGAAAAAAACAGGAAGGGTTAGGATGGAGGATAAAGGTAAGGGAGTACTAAATAGGGAAAGGGAGTATTAAAGTGAGAATTCCACAGGTTTAAATGGAAGGAATCTATGGTCAAAGAAAATCCAAAATGGAATTCTAAAATTATTTTCTTAAAGATTTTGTATTG
>NW_005358983.1:5751-8154 GCF_000412655.1 Myotis brandtii | reverse complement strand
AGGGAGAGAGAAACATCGAAGTGAGAGAAAAACATCTATCAGATGCCTCCTTCGCCCACCCTTCCTGGAATCGAGTTCACAACCTGGGCATGTACCCTGATCAGGAATCTAACTGGCAAACTTTCTTTGCACAGGTCAACGCCCAACCAACTGAGCCACATCGGCCAGGGTCAAAATTGAATTTTTAATTACTAGCTTTCTCTATCCAATTCAGAAGATGAACTATACCCTTAACCTGTAAAGATGGGCATAAATGTGTCACACACACACACACACACACACACACACACACACACACACATCACCATCCACTTAGAACCAAAGGAAGTTGATATAAAGCTTTGGTAGAGCACTCTCCTATCTCCCATGCAATTATGAAACTAAATTTCCAAAGAAAATCTGAATCATAAAACCAACTACACTCACTAGTAATAAATAAGAAAAAGGAACAATGTTTATTTTTAAATATAAGAGCACATTTCAAATTTGAATAAAGAAAAGTTCCCCAAGACAGTTCTCACACATCTAGCGACAAATTTTCAGACCTGATAAAATATTTATGGGCTCTTCAGAAAAACTGTAAAATGTACATGGCTTAACTATTTTCTTTTTAATTAGCAAGCAAAGTTGGAACAAGATATTTGCCAAGTTTTTATGCATTTCAGTGCCATCAGAAGATATTAAAAGATTGAAAATGAAAAACAAAAATCAAATTTCCCATGCAATAGAAACATTGGGAAAATGTAGATTTAATTTTCATTGTGTGCGCCAAAGATACTTTTTAAAAAAGTGATTTGTGTTCATTATAGCTCTATATGGCTATGAAGACAGATTGTCGACAGTAGAATGGGAAATCTAAGCCACAGAATTCAGACGGTTCCAAGAATGTTAAAGATAAGGTATATGGTGTAAAATTCACTCATGCATATAAAGAATGGATGCATATAAAGCTGGAAACCAAATGCTACGACTTGGCAAGGTCACTGACTAGATCTATGCAGATAGTACTCTGCACGATTCCAGAGGGCACTATTTGAATAAGCTATGATGTAAATGCACCTTCTATAGACTCGCTGTGCAAAAACTCACCGAGCAAAAAAAAAAAACAGAAATCTCCGAGGAATCATGTATTTCAGGCCTCTTTAACCCGGGATGATAAAATGTCACAATATTTAATTTTTACTTTAAAATTATAATGGCTTGGCCAGAAGGGCTAAATTCAAGATAGCCCAAACCTAAGATATCTCCTGGCCGTTTTAATAAGCATTCTTAGGGCCTCAGTTGTGTTCAGGATGAAGTTCCCTCACATCTTTATTATGCACACCTTTCCGCAATGATTTAATCTCAGGGTTTTTTTAATAGTAAGGCAATTTATCAGAATTTCTTCTATTTATTTATTTATTTAATTATTTATTTATTTATTTTTAAATGTGTGTGAAATATATATATATATATAATTGATTTCAGAGAGGAAGGGAGAGGGACAGAGATAGAAACATCAATGATGAGAGAGAATCATGGATCGGCTGCCTCCTGCACGCCCCATACTGGAGATGAAGCCCACAACCCGGGCATATGCCCAGACTGGGAATTGAACCAATGACCTCCTGGTTCATAGGTTGATGCTCAACCACTGAGCCATGCTGGCCGGGCTAATCTCAGTTTTGGATGTAGCGATGAGATGGCCTTTCCATCTAATGTCTAGGGCAGAAACTCAGAGCATGGGAATTTTCCCATCTCCAACTCTCCACAGCCAAATTGAAAATAGGGTTGATTTTATAAGGCTGAAGCTGAATAAATAATGAAAGGGGACTACCTAAAATCAACTGAGAAGGCCAGACCTTTCTTGGGGTCTCTTGCTGCCCAGTTCTTTGGTTTACTAGGTGTACCCGTTAATAATGCGTATTTTTTTCAATAGACGGAGTTACACATATGTTGATATATATGTGATTTGATATATATGCTATGTTGTTGTATTGACAACAAGTTTTAAGACTTCATATGTCAAATTTGCTGAAGCTGTTAACGTCATAGATGTTTTTACACTTAAAAATGTCGAATTTCATGCCAAAAAAAATAGCATTTGCAGGAAGTTATAATTCATTACTTTGTTTTGAAGAAAAGTGCTGCTGAATATTACGGGAAGCTTATGGTGAACATGCTCCATCTCAAGATACTTGTGAATGCTGGTTTAAACGCTTTAAAAGTGATGATTTTGATGTGAAAGACAAAGAACGTCCAGGTCAACCGAAAAAGTTTGAAGACCAACAATTACAAGCATTATTGGATGAAGATGAGTGTCAAACTCAAAAACAACTTGCAGAAAGATTAAACATTGCTCATCAAACAATTTCCAGTCATTTACAAGCAATGGGAAAGATTTTAAAGGAAGGAAAATGGGTG
>NW_005358983.1:519-5498 GCF_000412655.1 Myotis brandtii | reverse complement strand
TTTGGTGGGATCAGGAAGGTGTGGTGTACTATGAGCTTCTAAAACCAGGTGAAACCATTAATACTGATCACTTCTGACAACAAATAATCAATTTGAACCACACTTTGATCATGAAACGACCAGAATGTGCCAGAAGACACGGCAAAGTAATTTTGCTTCATGATGACGCACCATCACACACTTCAAAACCAGTTAAAGACACGTTAAAAGATCTTGCGTGGGAAGTATTAACCCACCCACTGTGTTCACCAGACCTTGCTCCTTCAGATTCCCACTTGTTCCGATTGATGGCACACGCACTTTCTGAGCAGCATTTCAAAAAATAAAAAGAAGTGGAAAATTGGGTCTCTGAATGGTTTGCCTCAAAACAAGAACAGTTCTATTGGGACGGTATCCACAAATTATCTGAAAGATGGGGAAATGTGTAGCTAGCGATTGACATTACTTTGAATAAAGTACTTTTGATGTTGCTCTTAAAATTACCGTGCTTTCTTTGATTACAAAATCCGCATTATTAACCAGTACACCTGGTATATCAGTATAGTTTACAGAAGGTCACACCATCCTTCCCTTGACATCTAGAATCACATATAATCTGGACAATTTTCTCTCTCTTTCCACCCCAGCCCAGAGAGCAAGTTGTCCCCCTGGTCTTAAAAAAAAAATATCTCATTTTTCCAGGATGAGTGACAATGGGAACATTAAATCCTTTAGGGAAAAATCATAGCACATAACTCATAGGGATGTGCTCTGGCCCCATCACCCTTAAAGACTAAAAAATAGTACAACACAGGCACATTGGGAAATATAATCAGTCTTTTTCATAATCTTTTGATTTAGGCTTATTTGTTTGCAGTCACCATGTTCGTTTTGCATTATGCAAAAATGTACTAAACAATGACAGTAACTTCTGATATCTTCAGGTCTATTTTTACTATTGAGTACACTATGTAAATAATATTAACTTGAAAAATAAAAGGCAAATTGGCCAAGTTAAGGCCCATTTAGTTCAGATATCCTGTAAGACCTAAAAGCTTAGATATCCTATTTCCATAATTGTCAGGTTTAGGGAGAAACATTATGTAGGCACAGTGAATAGGAAACAAAATCAGTATAAACACACAATGATCGACTAAGACTCAAAGCTGAGTGAAATTTGATTATTTCTGGTAATTTCTTACAGAAATGAGTTCCAAAGTGATGAAATCAACAGGTTCCAAAAAAAAAAGACAGTATGTTAGTATTAAGATGTGGAGTTCTTTACAGTCAGACTTTCTCTTTTTATGGCAATCAAACATGCTCAGTTGAAGCAGCAGAGGCACCGTTGAGTGTTGAGTGCTTTGAACAAAGTAGGTCTACTTGTGCTATTTTGAGCAATAATCAACTAAGTGTCATTTCTTATGATGTTACAGGTTAAGAGTTTCAAGCTATTGACTTGGGATAGTTCAAATTGCACAAAATGAAAGCAAGGTATTTTTTTCCACTGTCACTAGAGCAAAATTGTTCAATAAATGTCACTGTAAGTTGAAATCACCAAACTGCCTATTGCCTACTTCCTACTTCACAGAATAACATAGATGTTTTAAAAATATATTTGATAGAATGTCTGCTTAGGCTTTTAACTTACAGAAATGAGAAAATTCTGATAGTATGTCTCTTTTATACCAGATCATCTCTGCTCTCATTGCATCCTGGTCTGGTTAATAAACATGCATTCACTTTAGAAGAGAATTGAGAGGATGATCATTGCACAGAGTAGAAGGAAATGTGCTACAGTCTTGGTTAGAAATATTACTTAAACTTGGAAACAAAATACCTTTTTCAGAAATAATGTATTAATTGTGCCCCGACCAGACTAAAAATTTACTAAATTGACCTATCCATTAGGCCACAAATTATATCTATAAATGGACATGTGAAATTAGCTTTAAATACCAATCTCTCTTTAATTACAGTAAAATGCTCTCAAATAAATGACTTCATTAATATCCTAGTTCTGCTGTTTTCGATTTTGGTTTGTACCTTTCCCAGCTTTTTCCCCCCTATTGTATTCTGTTTCTGTGCATTAGAGGAGGAAGGGAGAAAGTAGTGAGGACTTCGGCATCAATCTGTGCTCAGTAATTATGTTTTCTAATGTGAAGGCTTTACCCAAATCCTTGTATAAGTCAAAGGTTTGGACAACTACCCGGAGGCTTTATGAAAGGACTCTATACACATCTACTTATGAGCTGAGGGATTCACACTCTTCTGAGAATGAGTACATATAACTATCATCTTGGAAAAAGGCATGTCAGGGTATTGTGCAAATGCCTTGGGATTATTTGCATGCCCATCTCTGGGAGGAGTGGCTGGAAAAGGAAGCTGAGCATGGCCAGTGTGGCACACTGGTTGAGCACTGACCCGTGCACCAAGAAGTCACTGGTTGATTCCAGGCACATACCAGGGTTTGGGGCTCGATTCCCCAGTAAGCGATGTGCAGAAGGCAGTTGATTAATGTTCCTCTCTCATCAATGTTTCTAATTCTCTCTCCTGCTCCCTTTTTCTCTCTCTAAATCAACAAAAAAGAAGTTGATTATGGGAGCTATGGCATCAGAATTACTTTCCTTCCTCTCCCTCTTTTCTCACCAGAAATTAGGTTATGTGTAGAAGAAGCAGAGGGAATAGAATACATGATAAGGCGTGTGGCTTTAGTATGCATGAAGCCAAAGAACTGAGGGCTCCTAACTTAGATAGGGCTGGGTTAGAATGTTAGACATTCCACTTCATGGTTGAAAAATCTAGGATAATTACTGTCACCCTCTGTGCCTCACTTTTAATCTCTATAAAATGGGAATGATAACGGTAACTATCTTTTAGGTTACTTAATGATTACTTAAATTTTTGGTGAATATATGGAAGATCGTATCATCTTACCAAAGAAGTTAAAATGGTAAAAGATACTCAGATGTGAGCAAATGGTGTTGGAATAATGCCCATGTATTTTCTATTTCAATAATCTAGGTTTGTTCTAGACCTTTTCAATAAAAGTAAGACCAAGAGGCTCATCAATACTAATAAAAGGGTAATATGCTAATTAGACCAGACGTCTTCTGGACGTCCTTCCAGACAAAGCCGCAGAGGCTGCCTGAGCCTTGGCCCTCGCAGCTGAGGCTCAGGCAGCTGCGGATGATGGCTGCTGCTGCGAGGGCCAGGCTGAGGCTCAGGCAGCTGTGGCAGCCAGCAGTGGAAGCAGCAGCAGCGTGATGAGGGTGTTGCCTTCCCCTGATCAGCCTGGTCGCCTCCCGCAGAGGGAGGCCAGAGGTAGCAGCAGTGAGGGGGTGATAGGGGCGGTGCTTTCCCATGATTGGCCTGGTCGCCTCCTACAGAGGGAGGCCAGACTGTGGCTTAGGATATCCCCTGAGGGTTCCAGGACTGTGAGAGGGGGCAGGCCAGGCTGAGGGACTCCACTCCAGTGAATGAATTTTTGTACACCGGGCCTCTAGTTGCTTTTAAAGGAGAAGGTGGCATCATTGTCGAACACAGAGCAGAGGAGTGTAGCACATAGAGAAACATTCAACTACCACAAAGAAGAATTTGAAAGCCTTTCCTCTACTGATTACAGACATCCATTGAGAGACATATAGTGTAGTTAAGAAAAAAAGACACTAGTTAACTGGTGTCTCTTTTTTGAGTGGAAGTTTGGAATTCCTGGAGGTTTCTTGTAAATAAAGGAATCAAAGAAAGAGTTACATTTTGGGGAGAGTGCATAATCCCAGAGTAAGAGAATAGATCCTCATGCATGTATTTATTGGGGATTTTTCCCTGGACAATGCAAGTTCCTTAAAGAAACCACATGGCCAGCATGGTGCAATATCTAAAGAGCAGAAGGAAGTATACTAGAAATGGCTGAGGGAGGTGTGCATGTAGATGTTGAGCCCCAACCTCTGTAGAGCCTTCATGGAGTGGAGGGTATGCTCCAAAGGGGATATAGGATATGGCTGAGTATGCCGGCTGGCAAATTTGTCAGAAATAACCAGCATGAGGGATATAGTGACAGTGAAGTAGAGGGCAGATTCCCCAAACCTGGAATCACAGGACAGTTATTGACATAACTCGGGGCAACTGAAGCATCAGTCAGAGCAAAGGTGGGTGCCTAGTCAGTGGGGGATGGCTAACCTCCCTGGAACCAACCATCATGTCTTGCCTTTCTCGAAAAGTATACAAAGACAGCAAGTTAAACAATCCATGAACACTGCAGCAGAAAAGAGACTGAAAATTGATGCCAAATCACAGAGAAATGTTGGATGAGTCATTTTAGGCAGAAGACGATGGAAACTCAGGTGTCAGCCCAGTGCCTTAATGCTGTGATGTTATTCCTACTTTTTCCTGTAGCCAGGCACGATCTTGGAAATAAGAACAGGATAGAGCAGCCCTTTAAGTGAGAAAAAGTAAACCTGATGAGGCCTTTGAATTTTGCAAGGAGTAAATATTTACCTGAGACTTTCAACAGCATATCATCAGAATATCTTTAAATTAATATCTTAGAAATTGTGTGTCTTCATTAGAAAATTGGAGTTCTACAGCTAAAGGAGATAAGTGATGCAAAGTCAAGAAAATCACATTTTTTTCCTAGTTTACCTCTCATGTTGAGACTGCTACGACTGTTAAATGTTTTTAAATGTGCTCTCCAGCTGCACTGGCTGATGGCAGCAATCACCAGTGGGGAGGAACAAGAATCTCTGGGTGCTTCACTGAGTGTCTCACATGGTATTAAGGGAGATAATGTAGTTTCTTGAAGATTTCCACCGCACAAAGGTCAGGATTATACCTCATCTAGCATAAAAGTAAGGATTTCCAAACTGTCAATGACTTCTGTGGTGACCTATGTTCATAGCAGCACAATTTACCATAGCTAAGATTTGGAAACAGCCTAAGTGCCCATCAGCAGATGAGTGGATTAGAAAACTGTGGTACATCTACACAATGGAATACTATGCTGC
>NW_005358983.1:0-458 GCF_000412655.1 Myotis brandtii | reverse complement strand
AGCGAAATAAGTCAGTTGGAGAAAGATAAATATCACATGATCTCACTCATTTGTGGAATATAATGAATAACATAAACTGATGAACAAAAACAGACCCAGAGACAGAGAAGCATAGATCAGACCATCAATCGAAGGCAGGGGAGGGTGGGGGAAGGGGGAGAGATCAACCAAAGGACTTGTGTGCATGCATATAAGCACAACCAATGGACATAGACAACAGGGAGGTGAGGGCACAAACGGGGGGTGGGGGGCAATGAAGGGAATAAGGACACATATGTAATACCTTAATCAATAAAGAAAAAATAAACAAAAAATAAATAAATAAACAAAAAACAATAAAAAAAGACTTCTATGGTGAGATGGTAGAGTAGACACATACTAGGAGTCAGTCAACAGTTTACTTCTTGATATTTCTTAGAGAAAGTAGGCAAGCAAGGATCCAAGAGATTTCTTCAATT
>NW_005358982.1:1211-1748 GCF_000412655.1 Myotis brandtii | reverse complement strand
ACTCCCCCATGAAGCCATCTGGTCCAGGGCTTTTGTTGCCTGAAGTTTTTTGATTACTGTTTCAAATTCATCAGTAGTCATCAGCCTATTTAGGTTTTTTGTTCTTCCTGATTGAGTTTTGGAAGCTTGTACTTTTCTAGGAATGTGTCTGTTTTGTGTAGGTTGTCCAGTTTGCTGGAGTAGAGTTGTTTGTAGTAATTTTTTACAATTCTTTGTGTATCTGTGGGTCAGTTGTTACTTTACCTCTTTCATTTCTGATTTTATTTGGGTTCTCTTTGTTTCTTGGTGAGCATGGCTAGAGGTTCATCAATGTTGGTCATCCTTTCAAAGAACCAGCTCTCAGTTTCATTGATCTTTTATATTGTTTTTTTGGTGTCTATGTCATTTATTTATGCTCTTATCTCTATTATCTCCTTACTTCTGGTTACTGTGGGCTTTTCTTGTTGCTCTCTTTCTAATTATTTAAGTTGCAAAGGTTAGATAATTTACTACCATTTTTTCTTGTTTTTTGAGGTAGGCCTGTAGAGCTATGAACTT
>NW_005358982.1:0-892 GCF_000412655.1 Myotis brandtii | reverse complement strand
ATTCTGTAGCTTTCAGGTGAAATGTTCTGAAGATGTCAATTAAGTCCATCTGATCTAGTGAGTCATTTAGGATTGATGTTTCTTTGCTGATTTTTTGTTTAGAGGATTTATCCAGTGGTGTCAGTGGGGATTAAAGTCCCCTACTATGATTGTTTTGCTATCGATATCTTCCTCGATATCTTCCAGATGTTGTTTTATGTATTTGGGTGCTCCTGTATTGGATGCATATATGTTTACTAGAGTTATATCCTCTTGTTGAATTGCTCCCTTTAGTATCATGAAGTGGCCTTCCTTATCTCTTGTTACAGCCTTTACTTTGAGGTCTATTTAGTCAGATAGAAGTATTGCAACCTCAGCTTTTTTCTCATTTTCATTTGCCTGAAAGTTATTTTTCCATCCCTTCACTATCAGTCTGTTTGAATCCTTTGTTCTGAGGTTGGTCTATTGCAGACAGCAAATATATGGGTCATGTTTTCTTATCCATTCAGCTACCATATGTCTTTTTATTGGAGCATTTAATCCATTTATGTTTAATGTCATTATTGATAAGTACTTTTTTGTCGTCATTTTTATTCTTAATGTTTGTGTTTTTTCTTGCTTTTCTGTTTTTTCTTTTTACAGCGGTCCCTTTATCATTTCTTGCATTGCTGGCTAAACTCTCTTAGCCCTGTTTTTGTCTGTGAAGCTCCTGATTCCACCTTCAATTTTGAATGATAGCCTTGCTGGGTATAGTATTTTTGGATTCAGTCCCTTGGTTTGCATCACTGTGTATATTTCATTCCATTCCCTTCTGGCCTAGTGTGTTTCTTTTGAGAAATCTGTTGATATTCTAATGGGAGATCCATTATAGTTAAATTTCTGTCTGTCTCTGGCAGCCTTTAAGATTCTTACT
>NW_005358981.1:0-689 GCF_000412655.1 Myotis brandtii | reverse complement strand
TATCTTTATTGTTGAAAGTTTTACAGATGTCCCCCTTTCCCCCCCCCATTGACCCCCTTCTAGCCCACACCCACCTCATCACTCTTTTCATTTAAAAATTTTAAATCTTTATTTTATTTTTATTTGTTTGCTCATCCACACCTAAGGATATTTTTCCATTGATTTTAGAGAGAGTGGAAGGGAGGAGGAGAGACACACAGAGAGAAACATTGATGTGAGAGGGCCTGACCAGGGCCAGGTGGGGATTGAGCCTGCAACCGAGGTACATGCCATTGACTAGAATCAAACCTGGGACCCTTCAGTCTGTGGGCCGATGCTTTGTCCACTGAGCCAAACCAGTTAGGACTTAAAAAAAATTTTTTTTAATTTCCTTCTTTCACTTTTTCTTTTTTTTTTTACTGAACCACTTTTTAAAAAACATATTTTTATTGATTTCAGAGAGGAATAGAGAGATAGAAACATTAATGATGAGAGAGAATCATTGATTGGTTGCCTCCTGCACACCCCCACCTCCTGCACACCCCCTACAGGGGATTGAGCCCACAGCCCAGGCATGTGCCATTAGCTGGAATTGAACATGGGACCCTTCAGTCTGCAGGCTGATGCTTTATCCATTGAACCAAACTGGCTAGAGCCCTCTTTCACTTTCTTGACTGGTTTCTTTGAGGCACAAACATTTTTAATTTTTT
>NW_005358980.1:0-378 GCF_000412655.1 Myotis brandtii | reverse complement strand
AAAATATTTTACACACACACACACACACACACACACATAGGTTATATATATATCTATATATATAAAAGCCTTCTATATATATAAAAGCCTAAGCAACTGAACTCCTAGCGACCAAATGACTGGTCGACTGGTTGCTATAATGAGCACTGACCACCAGGGGGCAGACACTCAATGCAGGAGCTGCCCCCTGGTGGTCAGTACGCTCCCACCTGTGGCCTTCACACCTCCTGCAGTCTAGCCCCACAGCCCGCTGGCCAACCTCCCACAGTCCCTCCCCCTGGCCGGCTGCCCCCAACCCCATCAGCCCCAATCGCTAGCCAGGCCAAGGGAACCCACCAGTGCATGAATTCATGCACTGGGCCTCTAGAATATATATAT
>NW_005358979.1:515-757 GCF_000412655.1 Myotis brandtii | reverse complement strand
AAACAAACAAACAAAAAAGAACCCTGAATAGCTGCAGCGATCCTGAGAAAGAAGATTAAAGGAGGAGAGACCAGATACCCAGATACCAAGATGAATTACAAAGCCACTGTTCTCAAAACTGCCTGGTACTGGCACAAGAACAGACATATAGACCAATGGAATAGAATAGAGAACCCAGAAATCAAACCAAACCACTATGCTCAATTAATATTTGACAAAGGAGGCAAGAACATACAATGGAG
>NW_005358979.1:0-270 GCF_000412655.1 Myotis brandtii | reverse complement strand
GAAAATAAACAAATGGGACTACATCAAAATAAAAAGCTTCTGCACAGCAAAAGAAACCATCAACAAAACAACAAGAAAGCCCACTGCATGGGAGAACATATTTGCCAACGATATCTTCAATAAGGGTTTAATCTCCAACATTCACAGGGAACTCATGCAACTTAACAAAAGAAAGACAAACAATCCAACCAAAAAATTGGGAAACAGATCTAAATAGATACTTTTGGTAAGAAGACATAAGGCCAAGAGACATATGAAAACATGCTCAAA
>NW_005358978.1:0-802 GCF_000412655.1 Myotis brandtii | reverse complement strand
TCACGGTTTTTCCTTGCGGCGGCGTAAAACCTAATATGACTTACCGAAACCCGGGAGTGGGTCTCGGACTCGGACGATCCTCGCCTCGGTCTCCTCTTACGACCTGGGAAGCAGTGGGCAGCGGCAGCTCGCCCGGGCTAACTCCCAGACTCTGAGGTGCCGGGGTCCGAGTCGATTGGCCGGTCCGGCTCACTTCCCCGGTTTGCCGCCCAAGGCCTGTATGCTCACAAACTGATATTGCTTGAACCTTGTTTTTATATTATCTGGTTGTTATTGATTGAATGTACATGAAATGCTTTTCATATTATTATCCTTATGGTTTTCTAGTGGAAACAATATCTGCCTCCCCAGACCTCCCTTATTAGATATGAAAAATTTAACTTGGATACCTGCTCATCTTTCCCACCTACTGCACAATGATGTTCTGACTATCAGGTATGATAGTGAAATTAATGCTTTGTTAGCCACATATTGGTCTTCTCCTACTATCAATATAAGCTTTGGTACATTTTTTTTCTGACTATATCTATTATAAAGGACCCACCTTAGGCAAATACCTCCCTGATAATTCCACTGGTAGAATTGTATATGGATCTAATCTGGATGAATATTGTATAGCTATAGAGATGGATGATGAAAAGCTAAGAAAAACACCCGGATATGATGGCAAAAGGCTTGCAGCAGCCTGTCCTATCTGTCATAGTATATCTTGTCCTCGGACTCACCAGCCATACTCTTGTGGCTGGATGTCTGTGAAAAAGAAAGAAACCAGCCAAAACCGGTTTGGCTCAGTGGATAGAGC
>NW_005358977.1:0-1430 GCF_000412655.1 Myotis brandtii | reverse complement strand
ACATGGAGAGTAACGCTGTTGCAAAGTTTTTTAAACACAAAAAATTTTCTTGAATGGTTCTGGAATGGCATTCCAAGTCCTCAATAGTTTGTTTTCGACACTTCTCTCTGGTACTCCTGTCTCTAATCGCTTTTTTTCAATGTTTTCCAAGTCAACTCTAAGGTCAATAAATTTCTGCTTCCAAATTGAGCTACTCTGAAATTCAATCAACTGCATTTCAAAGTCAGCCATGTCTATCCATGAAAACATTTGTAAGTTTAGTTCCTCCAGTTTCATGCTGTCTGGAAACCTCATGAATTTTGCTGTCTCTTCCAGTTCTCTGAATTTCGCAAATCTTGAGAAGAACTGCTCAATAGTTGACTCGATGATGTTTAAAAACAGCTTTTGAAGGCTTTGACAGTCTGTTCTGTCATCTTTTGGGAGGTCTTTGATGTGCCTCTTGAGGTTTGGGAAATATCTAAATCTCTCACCATCCACATCCCTCTTAAAGACTTCCAGTTTCTTTTCAAAAGCCTTTATGTAACCAAACATAACATCAAGTGTCTTGCCAGTTCCTTATAATTTCACATTTAAGTCATTCAAACGTTCACAAAAATTGTAAATGGAAGATTATAAGAGAGGGTTTCACGTGCCAGCAAAAGTTACTGGCATGCCATGTTTGGCACGTGTGACAGAGGTTGCCCACCACTGATATAGATGATGTACAAGTCAGCTACACCATCCACATCCCTCTTAAAGACTTCCAGTTTCTTTTCAAAAGCCTTTATGTAACCAAACATAACATCAAGTGTCTTGCCAGTTCCTTATAATTTAACATTTAAGTCATTCAAATGTTCACAAAAATTGTAAATGGAAGATTATAAGAGAGGGTTTCACGTGCCAGCAAAAGTTACTGGCATGCCATGTTTGGCACGCGTGCCAGGGGTTGCCCACCCCTGATATAGATGCTGTATAAGTCAGCTAAGTCTGGCCTTTCTTCATAATTGTTTTTACCTGTTGAATTATTTAATGTAATGAAATGAGGGTAGGTTCTCAATGAAAGATTTGTTACTGATAACATTATAATTAACTAGTTATTAATAAGAGGGATGGAGCAAAGGGAAGGCCTGGAATTATAAGCATGGCCATTTGGGTAGCTTCACCAGGAAGCTGTAATTTCACACTCCCCAGGAAACCATGCAACACACTGGGGGAAGGGGTTCTACAAAGGGGAAATAGACATATGTGCAGTGAAGTTGAGGTGACTAGGCAGTCACATCTAGGGACAGAGATTATTGGTCAGAATGGGCATGGCCACTGAAAGGTCATGAAAATGTGGAAGTACATAATCTCCCAAACAAAGGAATTCTTTCTCTGTGGCTCTTGGCTTGTGGGGCTCTCTTGTTCTTGCTTCCTTGCATTTGCCTGTATGGCCCACGGCTATGTGGACC
>NW_005358976.1:0-794 GCF_000412655.1 Myotis brandtii | reverse complement strand
ATTTTCAAAGACAGACCACATATTTGGACACAGGCAACGTCTCTTCAAATTCAAAATGATAGAAATCAGATAAAGCATCTTCACAGATAACAATAGCATAAAATTAGAAATCAAATACAATAAAAACAATGAAAAAAAAGTCAAACACATGGTGGCTAAATAGAATGCTATTAAACAATGATTGGGTTACCAAAGGAATCAAAGAGGAAATAAGCATCCTGGTAACAAATGACAATTAAAATACAACAATCCAAAATTTATGGAACACAGCGAAAGCAGTCCTGAGAGGAAAGTTCATAGCTATACAAGCCTACATTGAAACAAGAAAAAGTGGTAATAAATTATCTAACCCTACAACTTAAAGAATTAGAAAAAAAGTAACAACAAAAGCCTAGAGTAAACAGAAGGAAGGAAATAATAAAGATCAGAATGGAAATAAACGACACAGAGACAAAAAAAATACAAAAAAAATCATTAAACCAAGAGTTGTTTCTTTGAAAGAATAAACAAGATTGATTAACCTCTAGCCAGGCTCACCAAGAAACAAAAAGAGAGGACCAAAATAAACAAAATCAGAAATGAAAGAGGTGAAGTAACAACAGACCCACAGAAATACAAAGATTGTAAAAATAATACTAAGAAAACTCTACTGCAACAAACTGGACAACCGAGATGAAATGGACACATTCTTAGAAAAATACAAGCTTCCAAACTTAATGAGGAAGAATCAAAAAACCTAAATAGGATAATAACTACAGATGATTTTGAAGCAGTAATAAAAAATCTTCCAGAAA
>NW_005358975.1:63021-66337 GCF_000412655.1 Myotis brandtii | reverse complement strand
CTGCCACCACATTTTCTCTTTATCATAGCCATCTTGTAGCCACTGCTCTCAGCTTCTGGAAATTTACTTCTCTCATCTCAGAATTCTGGTTATCAAATGTGGGATACTCTGCCTTAGGAATGGTTTTGCTAATCCTTGGATTAGCAACAGCTTCACCATAAAGTGTGTGGGAGAGGGAGAATAACTACTGATTTTTTGGAAGCCAGAGTGGGGTGTTCTCCAAAATCTCTCTTCTGTTTGATTGAAATTTTTGAAAAATCATTCCAATGTACAGAATAGAAAAAGAGGGCACAACAGAATTAAAGAGACCACTTAGGGGACTGCTGAGTCGATAGTGATGATGGTAGCTTGGGCTAGTATGATGGTCTTCAAATGGAGAGAAGCGGTCAGATTTGGGAACTTGCCAATGGGTCAGATCTGGAAGGTAAGGGAAAGAGAGGAATCCAGGGAGATTCCCAGTATTGTCTGAGGAACTGGATGAATGGTGATGATACCTCTAAAAAATAAAATGGAGTTTACAATCATGTCAGCAATACTGTTAGTTTGGTGATGTATGCATCGACTTAAAGCAGAGACAGGTCATTGTAATCCAGGTTTCCTCATGCAAGAGTTCAGTCTTATTAAAGGGCTGTGCTGACAGAGTCTTCCTTCAGGGAGAAACAGGCTCTCAGATGTGCTCATCAGTTGACTTCTATGGTCCCTGTCTGTGCTGAACAAATTCTGAAGACTTCAAGTTTATAAACACATGGAAGAGATAAGCAGAGAATTACTGACTAGAAAGAGGAAAAAGACCTATATAGATGATTTGGTGTTTAACTTGAGACACAGTGGTATTTAAAATATCATTCAGGTGGTAGGCTATGCTGTTCTTTTATTAACTTCCAGGTGTCCTAGAAAGTAGACATGTCTAACCAAGTGAAACTAAAAAAGTATAACTCAACTGATGCTACTCTGTATGAGTTGTTATTACTATTATTTATGTATCAAGGGATTTTAGAGTAACTCCAGAGAACTCTCAATACTTTCTGGATAGAAGTCTTATATATACTAATTTAAGATAGGAAAACTTCATTAGATTTTTACATTTAGGCATAAATTAAAAGTATGGAATTTTGCTCTCCTGTGGTTCAGAATCCCTGAGAAGATGGATGCATATGTGAAATATGAAGGAACACTTTGCCTTTCTGCACATGTGCCCTTTACTTCCTTTCAGGGTGGGATGATTGAATAAACCACCTATGTGACTTCTTAATGGAAAGAATGAACGTTCCATTTTGGATATCATTTGGGGGAAGGGGATCTTCCACTGTGATGTCCCAGAGTCAGATTTTGTGTTATTTCCTACATTAGCTTATGAAGAACAGCTACCAGCCGTGGCTCAGAGTTCTTACTTGTACCATTTTGCACCTTCTTCCATGGGCACTTAGCTTCCACAGGTCAAAGAGAGCAGCCCAAGGGACCCCTGAGAAGTTCCCAGCATTCCCCAGCTCCTTTAGGAGGGAGGTGAGGCCCAGGTGTTCCACAGACCTCCTGTGAGTGCAGAGGTGGCTCACTGACAGGACACTAGTGGGCAATAGAGAAAAACCAGTGGGCAGGGCCTTTGCATCAGGAAAGTTTGGAGGTCAATCCTAATGCTGTGCTTTTGTTTCCTGATATCCCAGGGCTTGGAAACCAAGACCCCAGAGATTCACAACTGCGACTTGTCTTAGTGGGTAAGACTGGAGCAGGAAAAAGTGCCACAGGGAACAGCATCCTTGGAAGGAAAGCATTTAATTCCAGCATTGCAGCAAAATCCATCACCAAGGCCTGTCAGAAAGAGAGAAGCATGTGGAATGGGAGAGAAATAGTCGTCGTGGACACACCTGGCATTTTCGACACGGAAGTACCGGATGCTGACACACAAAGAGAGATTGCTAAATGTATCCTCCTGACCTCCCCAGGGCCTCACGCTGTGCTCCTGGTGGTCCCGCTGGGCCGGTACACAAAGGAAGAACAAAAGGCCGTGGAGAAGATGCTGTCAATGTTTGGATCCCAAGCTAGGAGATACATGATTCTCTTATTCACCCGGAAAGATGACTTGGATGGCATGGAGTTCCATGATTACTTAAAGGAAACTCCAAAAGTCATTCAAGATCTGGTGGAGCATTTCAGGGGTCGTCACTGTGAGTTCAACAATAAGGCGACAGGGGCTGAGCAGGAGGCTCAAAGGGCACAGCTGTTAGACCTGGTCCAGTGCATGGTGATGCAGAATGAGGGAGAATTCTACACTGATGAGATATACCAAAAAGTTGAGGAGGAGATTCAGAAACAGATTAAAGTGAAACAAGAAAAATACAAAGCTGACCTGGAGAGAGAGAAAAGGCAAATAAGAGAGAAATATCAAAAACAAATCAGAAACCTGAAGGATAAAGTGGAGCAAGAAAAGAGAAAGGGAGAACTGGACAGGGAATTGGCAGAAAGGGAGATTTGCCATCTAAAAAGGATGCAGGGAGCCAGAGATGAAGTTGAGAGTCAGAAAGATACTACTATACTTGACATAATCAAGAATATAATGATCGTTTTACCTTTTTTCATTATTATGCGCCATTTTATTTAAGCTTTTTAAAAATCTGTTTCCTGCGTATTTTCAAGTGTTCCTTCCCATGTAACTCATTCCCCAAAGTCAGAGTTCTCTGTTTCTGTTCTTTAAGTTCTCAGGACTAGGTGTTTAGTAAAGTTTCTTATTGGCAATTGGTAGATATCTGTTTGACTTATTTAACAGGGATGAGACACATTCTCAATTTTTAAAACTCCAAAATAGAAAGTATGGATGCTCCCTATTCTAAACTCTTTCTTACAGACAGAGAGAGGGAATGCAGGAGACCAAAAGACAATGATTCTCTAGCGTCTTTCTAGATTGGAACATAATCTCTGCCTGTGGCTTCTACTCCACATTTTTGCCTTTGGGATGACAATGACCTTTTTACCCATATGGTTAAAGAAATCAATTATTTGTATTAGGTAATGGATAGCTAAAATGCTTATAGAATTCTTTCTAAATGAACATAAATTTGTTGAACTACATTCTTTCGAAGGACTGAAATAGTTCTTTATCATCTGTCCACTCAAGAAAAAAGAGTTGTCTGAAAAACAGATTTCTCAGAACTCAACTAAGTGAAATGCCAGAAAGAGTAAAAGACAGAGATTCAACAGCTAAGAGAACAATGTTCAGTGTATTCAGATGTTTCTGTAGAAAGTCTTTGAGCAACCTCAAGGTAACCACTTTTCTGAATAACTAGTTCTCTCCTTTTCTTGTGAAATTAACTGTTGCCACCGC
>NW_005358975.1:59856-62570 GCF_000412655.1 Myotis brandtii | reverse complement strand
ACAGGGGGCAGGGGGAGGGGAACTCTTGGGATTGGATAAAAAGTAAAATGATAGACACATACCTAGGTGGATGCAGGATAGTCAACAATTAACATGATAACAATAACAATGAAGGACCCCAAGGGGTCCGAAAAAAAGGAAGTTACAAGTTACCCAGACATTTCAAGGATATGTCATCATAGACACAAAAAGATAGATAGCTCAGGTAAGGTAAAGTTTGACCTTGTCAGTGAAGATACAAGCCTAGGAGGTAACTAACCCTAACTGCTGCTTTTAGTTAAAGTTTAATTTCAGACCATTTTTTTGTGGTTACTTTAGGTCTCTGAGTTTGCAGGCCTTCCCTGAGTTTGTCAGGTTAGCATGTGGCCCCTTTCGTTCACACATCCCCCTTCTGGTCATAAATCAATCCAAAGGATACATCCATGACCAACATTTTGGTTGGATAATGGAGTCCCAGGGTGCTAGGAAGGCTTATTCCCAGGATGTGTCAGTGTCAGCATGTCTTGCTGAACAGGGTGGACCACTAGGGATGGGGCGAGATCATAACCTTAGATGGCACTTAAGGTCGAATTATTATTTTAAAAAAAAAAAGGTGAATGGGAGGCAGTCAGATCCTGTATGTCCTTGTTAAAAAGTATTCTGAATTATTTCTAATTTCTTTGAGTCACCATGATCTAAGCCTTTTTGCTGTTTGTCAAGTTTTGTTTTTCTGCATCTAGTATAACAATATACCAGGAACAAGAGTAACAATAATAAACCAGTAACACTGATTAGGAACAGAAAATGTCTAATATTAGAGAAGGAAGAATCTGAGGGGGCTATTATTATCCAGAAGTTCCAATTTTTCTTTTGGCCAGTTAATTTAGCTTATTTCTATATTTAGACAATATTCATTAAAAATATTCATCTAAATTAGATCCATATATAATTCTACCAGGGGAATTATTAGGGAGGTGTTCTTGGAGAGGTTAGTTCAAGATAGGTCCTTTATAATAGATGTACCAAAGCTTATATTGATAGTGGAAGACCACCAGTGCGTGGCCAAGAAAATATTAACTTCATTATCATAGCTGATAATTGTTATGCCCAGATTTCAGGATCCCCATGAAACCACATCAGGGAGCCAGCCAGTCCGATGTAAAAGCATAAGAGTCTTTATTCGAGCTAGCTCGGCTCCCCGACCTTGCCGACACAGCGACAGGAAGCAGAGAGAGATAACTCTGTGTGGAGACGGGTTTTATAGGTGGGGGTTGGAGTAAGGGGAGGAGAAAGGACTGTGCGCTCATCATAGCTGATAAATATCACTATCTAGTAGGTGGGAAAGATTAGCAGGTACCCAAGTTAAATTTTTTCATGTCCAATAGGGGAAGGGGTCTAGGGAGACAGATATTGTTTCCACTAGGAAATCATAAGGAGGATAATAGCAATATAAAAATAATATTATATACATTTAATCAATAACAATTAGGCGATATAAGAACAAGGTTTGACCAGCATCAATTTGTGAGCATACGGGCCTTGTTGATGTCTTGGGATGGCTGTCTACCTCCTCCATAGTTAGAAACTTCTCATTTTTGAGATGAAGACGAGTGTCAGAGACAGAGGAAAATGTCCATTTGTGGTTAAGTACCTGATAAGATAAGGTCCCTTTAACACTGTTGGAGAGAGTCTTTCATTAATGTATTTCCCAACGGACAAAAATCTCCAGATTGCTATAGTCTTTGAATCTTTTTATCATGGGAGTACTTTGAAATGAATGTTATTAATTTGTTAGTTCCTACAATGCAGAATGTCTGCTTTTTAGTTTTCCTTATATTTGGGGAACAAAATATTAAAAAATTAACAATATTTTAAACAGTCATGAGAATAATTATTTTTAATTCATTTAATCCCATAATTATTTTGTTTTTTCTAATTATTTGCCAGTAGCTTTTTCGAATTCAGTTATTTCTTGAAGTTCTATAAATTGTCATCCAGTTCAAAGACATTACCTGCTTAGAAGTCTACAAGTTAGAGTAGGTCAGAATCCTTTTTAGTCCTTCTAAAGACATAATATACCTGCAAATGCATCAGAGTAAAGCAACACCTGTCTATGAATGACAAAATTTAAAAGTGGCATGGTTATAGATTTGATTATAATGCAAAAAACCTTTGATAAAAAATACTTTGCTTTTCTGTAAGATATAACATTCCAAGACAACAATTTCTTGGTAAACAATAATTACTGTAAAATGGCATAGAGAAAAACATAAAATTTGTATATATTTAGGTTCAATATATAATTTCAGCATATAAAGAATAATATGGCCCTAACCAGTTTGGTTCAGTGGATAGAGCGTCAGCCTGTGGACTCAAGGGTCTCAGGTTCGATTCTGGTCAAGGGCATGTACCTTGCTTGCGGGCACATCCCCCGTGGGGAGTGTGCAGGAGGCAGCTGATCGATGTTTCTCTCTCATCAATGTTTCTAACTCTCTATCCCTCTCCTTTCCTCTCTGTAAAAAATCAATAAAATATATTTAGAAAAAAAATAATATGTCAGGAGAAACCAAGATGGCAGCATAGGTAAACACCAGAAATTGCTGCCTCCCACAACAACTTCAAAAATACAACGAAAAGACAAAACGGACATCATCCAGAACTACAGGAAGGCTGGCTGAGTGGAAATTCTACAACTAGAAGGAAAGAGAAAAGCACACCGAGACTCAGAGGAGCTG
>NW_005358975.1:57597-58296 GCF_000412655.1 Myotis brandtii | reverse complement strand
GGGGGTAACGTGGGGATAAGGACACATATGTAATATCTTAATCAATAAAAAATATATTAAAAAAAGAATAATATGTCAGATTTTAAAACGTGGCACATGGCTTATTTCAAATGGTGTATTAAACATTGAAAATAATTTATAAACCCCTAATATGTGAAACACAAATATCCAGAGTATTGCTGGCAGATGCATAGAATTATCACTTCTGGCTTGTCTGGTGTCTCTGCCTGAACACACAGTATACCTGAAAGTTTCCTGTTTGAACTTGGCTCTGAATCTTTGCGTTTCTTTCTTCTGAAGCAATTTTCTGAAAAGATTTCTATAATCATTTTAATAAAACATCTACACTAATAAAAGACAAACATGCAAATTGACTGTACTTTCACTATGCCTTAAGCCACGCCCACCAGCCAATCAGTGATTATATGCAAATCAACCCAACCAAGATGGCGGCCAGCAGCCATGGAGCTGGAGTGAGCAAAAAGCTTGCTTGCTCCAGTGATGGAGGAAGCAAAACTTCCCGGCCCCCTGTTGCCTCTTCTCAAGGCAACACAGTTTCAATTATAGAAGGTAAATAAAACCCAGATACCGCTTCCAGTCGCCATGGCCACGGAGCTGGAGCAAATAAAAGAAAAAAAAAGGAAAGGCTGGGAGCTTCGGTCGCCGGGGGCTTGGTCAGTCTCAAAACAGCCATCAGCC
>NW_005358975.1:37625-56686 GCF_000412655.1 Myotis brandtii | reverse complement strand
ATCCCCCAGGGAGCGGGCCTAAGCCAGCAGGTGGACATCCTCCGAGGGGTCCCAGACTGCAAGAGGTCATAGGCCAGGCTGAGGGACCCCCCTGAGTGCACAAATTTTTGTGCACCGGGACTCTAGTATGTGTATAAATAGAACACTATTAATTTTTATTTGACAAAGCTTCCCACATGATTTCAAGTACATTAAATTGGCCCAATTTAGTTCAAACATATTTCTCCTGAGAATAAATCCTTGACTCAAAGTCATCTCTCAGTTAAAGTCTTAACATTTTAACTTTGGAAAGATTGTTAAATATACTTAACCAAAAAGATTATATCATAAACTCTTTGTAAATCTAGGATAAAACATATATTTTATGGTAATAACTCTAAAAGATATATTCAGTCAAACTGAAACTGGTTTTTAATATTAAAAATTTGGTTCAAACCACAGAATTCTGCTTAATTTATAAGTATTTGATATTTTTTTAATCAGGCCAATAAACTATTATATCCTAGTAATGACATTTGGAAGCTGAAAATTTACCACACATAATACACAAACACATACCATACAAAGACCATACATATAAAGACTACATCATAATTCTAATTACTTGTTTTTTCAGAGAAAATGCAAGAATTATTTTTCTCAAAAATGAATTTCAATACTTCATGCCTTTTATTATCATAACCATATAACTTTTCACAACTTAATTCTTAGAAGCCTCAAATTTTAGATGGTAAGTTAAGTACTTAGCATTTCTCAGATTAGTAATACATTCATATTTTTAAAGATATATTTCAAATAAAATACAAGACATATTCAATTAATAGATTCAAACCTATCCTCTGCATTATCCATACAAGGCAAACTCAGATTAATTACTGTTTCAGTATCCTGTTATTTCAAAATATCTAGGTATTATTTTTATTATTATTATTATTTTACTATTTAACCCAGCAATGCTGCAAAGCTTTTAAGTTACCAATTAGGCATCTGAGGCTGAAGAAAAGGTGGAGGAGGGAAAGAGGCAGGCCCTGCAGCCTCTTCTAGGAATGCAGTTTCCAGGCCCACAGCCTCTTGCATTTAAAACTGCCACATTTTTCCTCAGAGATAACATGCTAAAGTTTGGGTATAATGAGTTCAGTTTCTGGTAGTATCAGGACTGTTAAGTAAAGAAACTGTTCTTTGGAAAGGGGAGGGGGGAGAATGCTGGCCTTGGGATCTAAAAGCTCAGAGAGGGGTCCCTTCCTTTTTCTCTGTGACCCATATGCTCCTCTTCTTGTCCATATTGTTGTGGCCTCTGTTTCTGGCCCTCAGGGCCAGCCCTTCCCTGGGCCACTTGCTTTACAATTGTGAGCATCATGTTAGCTTTCTGTTTCTGCCTCTCTCATCTCTACGTACATAGACCTTCTGAGCCTCTTTTAACAGTTCTTCCCTTCTATCTTTCCACTTCTCTAACTTTTGTAGTTTTCTTAAGATTTCAGGCCAACTATTGGTAACAAAATATAATTTTAATATCCGTTGGCCCAATGGGTCCTCGCGGCCTGGCCCAGAGTACTTTCTCATTCTTCTTTGCCTTGCTGAATATTAAAGTCTTTATTTAGGTTCTGAGACCGGGGAACTGCTTCCCTAATCCCTTAAATTATTAGTTCTCTGGTATCTCTCATGTGTCCCCTACGGCCTTGTTATGGTCCCACTGGGGCTTCCAGGTTTGGAGATGTTACATCTGCTGGAAGCACTCCAGGGCCAGCCAGTTGCTCCCTCTCCCAGGTAGCCATAGCCCACCTTCGAATCATTCCCCTTTCTTCTCCTGAGAAGAGTATTCCCAAGATAGACATTAACTCGGTTCATGTATACACTGTGGGCCTAAAAATGGGTCTAGCTGGTCAGCTAAGCCACATGGGTTTTCAGCAGAGGCTTTAACTCCCCGCCCCCCTTTTTTTTAACAGGGATAACTCACAGGTTTATTTTTCTTTATAAAACAGGAGTGCCTTCCTCCCCCCTACTATTTCTGCAGCCTGCAGAGCTGGTCCTTCTAGGAAAAAGACACGGGGGGTTTAAAAGGCTTCATTTCCCATATTTTTCTTTCTGAGTAGACTGTAATAACATGAGATTTTAAAAACAGAAACAAATTTTTTAAAAAAAAACAAAAAACCCTACAGTAAATAAATGAGTACTTTCAAAAGGATGAACTGAGACATTAGCCTTAGAATCGTAGAATCTTAACTCCGCACAGCAAAATGACCTTTGGTTCTGAGTGGCACAAAGCCCACACAACTCAGAGACAGAAGATTTTCTATGTTCATAAAACGGCGAAGAGTGAATTATGTTAGCAAAGAACATTAATAACCAAAGTTACATTACAGACACACAGACAAAAAGTCTCTTAAAATTCAAACCCTGAATTTCTGGCTGTTGATGTCTTAAAGTTGCTGCAATCCCTGCTACATGTTCAGCCTGCCCACTAACAACTGGGCTCCCTGCAAAGTGGGGTGTGCCCATCTTTAAACAGATTGATCCAAACAATAAAGACATAAAACATTAGCAGAAATACTATTATATACAATATTTACAAGCACGTATGACCCGCAGACACCATAGAATGCTCTGCATTAAAAGAAAGTACTAAAGAACCAGTCCACTGTGGTGACTAGATGGATGAGGTGTTTATGTTAATACTACAATGCACTGTGATACAACAATAACATGCGATACAACACTTAGATCAAATGTATTTCTACCCAAAACAACAAGGCTGTAGTTCATGGAGAAATGACTGGTACTGCTTCAATTTTAAAGTAAAAATTAGTTATCCTTAGATAAAATTTAAAATTCCATTTCTCTGATACACCCACTATATTTCAAGTGCTCAATAGCCACATGTGGCTAGTGGCTACCATATTGGCTACTGCAACTTCCAGAAAATACTCACATATTTGGAAATTAAGCACAAACTTCTAAGTAACCCATGAGTGGAAATAAGAAAAAACATCACAAAGAATATAAAAAATATTTAAACTGAATGATAGTGAAAACAGAATATGCAAAAAATTGTGAGCTATAGATAAACATGCATAGAGGGAAATTTTAAAGCTTTCTAGCCTTTTGTTAGAAAAGAAGAATTTTTAATACTTTACAGGATCATGTAGGTAATATGCTGGTAGAGACTGGATATTATTATCTTCTCCTAAAGAATGTTGAGTTTGTTTTCATTTAAGCAGACACTCAAATTATGGGCACATCCCTTTGACCTTGGAAAGGGTGGGTTTAGATGTCATTAGCCAAGGACTACTTCAATTTACCTCTTCCTGTAGGCAAATCCCTTAACCCTGATGTGCTATTTACTCCTAAAATATGACCCTTTGGGATTTCAGTGGAACTACTCCAATCCTGTTTGCTGTTGACATCTCCGACCTGCTCTTCCTGCCTTCCAGAACAATTTTCCCTGAACCCTTTGGAGGTTAAAGTCCCAGGATCAGCCAAAGGTTGAGGAGTAATTTATGTGCAGAATTTCTAAAGCCCCACTCCCTCTGTAGCTCTGTTCTTCTGGAAGGTTCCCCATCATTGTCTACCGGCTCTGGCTGCCTCCACACTCCAACCTCCTCTTCTCTCCAGTCACTGTGAATTTCTGCCTGAGGGTTATTCCTGTGTCAGCAGGACAGGAAGACCACATGAATGTGGCAGTAGTGTGGTCTCTTTATCTTGGCCACTGGATATTGACAAAGGTTTGAATCCCCTAGGGTCGGTCTGTATTTGGTCACTTCCCAGTGCCTCCAAACAGTTGCTTTCAAATTATTATTTTGTTATTGTGTATTTTCTCCTTAGTTCATCAATGTTGTTCCAGGAGAAGTGGGAGGGAGAAACCTTCCCAGAGACCTTTAGCAGCTGATGTGATCCACCAAGGAGGAAACAAGTGTGTACTCACTGGGCTCTTCAAACTACACAAGTCTCTGTTTCTCATGCTTTACTCCAGTGTTGAGATATTTTTTGAAAATAACGAATTCTGAAGTTCACTATTTTTACAGCCTGAACCAAAACAATCCTCTCTCCTCAGCGCCCCGCCCACACCATGTCTTTCTTAGTGATACACAGACTGTGGAGTGTCCAGACAGGCCCACACCTGCCTGCCCCACTCTCAGAGCGCCTGGAGTGACAGCAGTGGAGCAGCATCTGTCCTGCCTACTGAAATGTTGTGGGCAGCATCTTCCCTGATTTTTAGTAATAAAGGAGAGGAAACACCATGTCTGATATGTTTTGAGTGACTTATCATTTAGAATCACTGAATGGGTGTCACTTGGTGAAAAAATGTTTGTATTTTCTGTTATGAAATGAATTCAGCTAATAGTTAAAACAACAACACTTACTGAAGAAATTTATCTTGCTATCCTAATGGAAATGCAGATGGTTTTAACTTTTACTCCATAGCTCCGAAGTTGCGAGTCTGCTCACTTAGAAACAAGATGACCTTGGTTCATGTGTCCTTGAAGTATTTACTATGTATTCCAAACGTAATACAGAGATGTGACACAATTCCAACCGGAATGCCATTGAGGTTCTTTTCTGACACTTAAACCATTGATTTAAATTCTCACATAGAAGAATAAATACCTAAGAATAACAAAGGAAGTACATAAATGAGGAAAGCAAAGCCACTGTAATCAAATCAATATTTTATTCATAAGGAGAGAAAGTAGAAGACAGGAACAGAACTGAAAATCCTGCCATGGATCTTGGGGAGTATAAAGACTTAATAGCGCTTTGGTCATGGGAAGTGGAGTGCTAATGTAATCAACGGGTCACACAGGACTGTCTTAGGTATGAACCAAAAGAAGTCTCCGTTCTGCCTTGAGACACTTTCCTGAAACTTTCAGCACAACAAATGCTCTGGCTTTCTTAGGTGTCTCCTGTATCTGGGTCAGGGGATGCTATGGCCTCCAGGTTGGGAGACCAGGGTCCTGAGAGAGCCTCTGACAGGAAAGGATCTCTGACCAGCATGTAAGCATCCAGACAGACTTGAGGCTGCATCTCCGATTTCTGAGTGTCCCCCAGCACTGTCACCCCCACCTCCACTTTCCACCCCACCCTGAAGAAGGGAGCTGGAGACCCTCTGCCACATGGCTTGACAAAGGTAAAGAGGGGTCTGTAGCGAGGTATTTCCCTGTTCCCTCCTATCCTGTTTCCATCATTTGGTCAGACTGCACAGAGAAGTTGAGGTTCATCTGAAATATGCTGGGCTCTTTGTAGCATTACATGGCACCTCCTTTTCAGAGGCCAGGCACAGACCAACATCCACTGTCTTTTGGTACTGGTCCACCTCGCTTCCCAAGGCCCCTGTCTGCAGCCCTCCACAAAGACCCATATGACATAGACTCCTCCCCTCACCAGGCAGGCTACTTCCTACAATGTTCACGTCACTCACCTGCTACCTTTGCAGGTTCCTTTTCTTCTCTGCCTCCCTCCATTTAACACTCACACATACCTTACTGGGAACCCCACTACACACCCATACACTGACTTCATGCATCCTTCTCCCCACTGTCAAGGAGAAGGGAAAGGGTTGCAGATAAGGCTGAAAATCATCTTTTTTTTCCATAATCAGAAGGCAGATATATGAGAGGGGACCCTAATTAGAACATCCCTAATCTATGTCAGCTTTAGGGAAGTGCTCCTCCTCTGCCCAAGCCCCTTGGTACATCTTGAGGTCTCCAGATCCTTAGCCAAGTCTAAGGGCCACCTGCCTGACCAGGCCTGGCTCCTTGGATAACCCGCCCCACTTTGCTCATCATTCCTACCAGTTCCCACAGGCTCCTTTGTTGTGGTCCAATGGCCTCTTTCAGAGGTGACTAAAAGGGCTCCTCCTTTCTGATTCTCTCTTTCTACCTGCTTTCCCCCTCGAGCCAAGCAGCTGTCCTTCTTCTCATGTCTCAGAACCATTACAATGTCGTGGCCCTACCACACACCGTAGGTAACTTAAAAAGTCACTATGCCTGCCTCTTTGTGGGCAAGGACATAGTCCAGGAGGTGTGAAGTCACCTGACCAACACCCCACACTGATTGACTATCATCATTTAAGGAGTGACTCCAAAGACCAGGATGCTGTGGGGGTTACATGGAAGAATGAGGATGATATACCCTCAGGAACTTTCATTCTATCAGGGTAAAGATAAGAACTTCAAGAAATGCAATGCCAATGCAATGTGAGGTTCCATATGAGAAAGCGTGCTGTGGGCAGGGAGTAGAGAGGAGGGAGGGTCCACATGCACTGAAAGATGCGATGAAGGACCTGGATGGTAGCTGAGAACTCAGGAACCCACCCCCTTTTACCACCTTGAGACTGGCATAGTCAGTGACCTGTGGGATGGAGAGGACAAGTGACTGGCTGAAAACTGGACACAGGGCTGAAAGGAGCTCAAAGAACCAGCTGTCCCTCAGTGGAGTCCAGCATATGCTCAGATAGGTGCCCTCTTCAGGAGACATTTGTGAGTTTCCTCAGATGCCTTCTGGATTCGGCACAATTCCTCCACCAAGGACTCCCCACTGGGTCCTTCCTCAGAGCCTTGCCCCTGGATTATATGGCCTTCCTGCACTTCTGTGAGATGAAGGTTTTGCTGGGAAAACTGATAAGCCTTGTTGCTGTAATGATGGCCTTCATTTTCCCACAGGACTATGTCTATTTTTTCCATGAGCTCCTTCAACTGGGCCTCCTGCTCTGCCCCCTCTGCCCTGTTGTTGAAGCCACAGTGGCGCATGGAACAAATCTTGGCCAGGTTGGCAAGCTCCTGGTTGTCAGTCTCTTTCACATACCCATCCAGAGAGTCACCATCCAGGTCTTCCTTTCGGGTGAACACCAGGATGGTATAGGCCAGGACTCCCACTCCAAAGACCTCCTGGAGGCGCCTGACCACCAACTGGTCTTCCTTTGTGAACCTGCCCAGCTCTGTCACCAGGAGCACCGCGTGTGGCCCTGGGGAGGAGAAGGCGATGGCTTCCGAGGAGCCCCTACCTACCAATTCCTGTGGAACTCCAGGGGACAAAATATCAGGGGTGTCAATAACCTCAAGTTCCTTCCCGGCCCAGTCTCGGCTCCCTCTCTGGAAGGTCTTGGTCACTGGTGTAGCACTGAGCTTGGACTGGAACACTTCCTGGCCAAGGATGCTGTTTCCTGTTGCACTTTTCCCACTTCCGGTTTTCCCCACCAGGATGAGTCTCAGCCTCTTTGGGGTCTGTTCCTTCTCCCTCAGATCTAGAAGCATCAAGAGAAAGCAGAGGGATTGGGGTTAGAGCCTCACTCCTGGGTCTGCTTCATAACCTCAGGGCAGACTGTCCTCTGAGGAAGGACAGATTAACATCTGTACCTAAGACCTGCTCTGGGCTCACATTCCATTCTTTTTAATTGTTTTATTGTGGTAAAATATACATAAACTAAAATTACTGTTTTCACTATTTTTAGGTGTACAACTCAGTGACATTGAATACCTTCACATTTTTGTGCAATCATCACTCACGCATCTCAAGACTTGGAGATGCAAACTAATATTTAAAAATTTAATGTTAAAATCACCCCAAACAGAAACTCTGTAGCAATGAAACAATAACTTCTCATGCCTCCCTTCCCCAAACACCTGCTAACCACCACTCTACTTTCTGTCTCAATGAATTTTACTATTCTAAGGACCTAGAATAAGTTCCTGCAAATTTGACCTTTTGTGTCTGGTTTATTTCACTTGACATAGTGTTTTCAAGGTTCATCCATACTGTAGCATGTGTCAGAATTTCCTTCTTTTTCAAGGCTGAAAAATATTCCATTATATGGATTGGCCACATTTTGTTTACTCTTATATATGGACATGAGTTGTTCCCACTACCCACTATTGTGAATAATGCTGCTTTGAACATTAGTGTACACATGACTATTTAAGTCCCTGCTTTGACTTCTTTGGGGCATATACCCAGAAGTGGAAATGCTGGATTATATGGTAGAATACCACATTTTATCTACAGGTTTTGAAACTTCTCAGGGTCACCTGTTCTCACCCAGGTGGAAACCAGCCCTTCATGAATATGAGACCCTGAGCTTTCCTAGGTATCCTTGGGTGATGAAGATAGAAGTGTGTGGGTCTGTGTCTATGTCTTGTCCCTGAAGTGACTGACCACATCACCTCCTTCAGCTGTTCCAACAAGAAATATGGGAAATATGGGATCTTTCAACCAGATCCCGGGCTCAACAGCACAGAGGCACACTGAGGTCACATTCTTTGTCTATATCCTTGAAATTTGGGCCAAATATTCCCACCCAGATCAATATAGGAACTATTGGTCAAGAGAAGACTTGAAGATGCCAACTAATATTTAAAAATCTAATGTTAAAATTTTAGAAATGACTGGAGCTGAAGGACAGAAAGAGAATTCCATTTCCTGGCCTTTGAGGTCACAGACCCAGAGCACAGAAAAAGGTCCCAAATGGCAGCTCTGGTTTCCAAGTCTGTTCCACATTGAAGACATTGATGTGTCTCAATGATAGAGCCCTAACTTTACCTCATAGAGACAGGATTAGCATCCTTGGCTGGTGGACACACCAACCAATTCTGACTGTTGACTTTGGGTCCCTCCAGCTTCCCCCACTTGGCTTTGAAAGGAATCTGAGTGAGTGGGTGGGAGTTTCAAGGAAGCAAGGAAGGTGGAATGTTCATCCCTGCCCTCCCAGCCAATCTGAAGCTGGGTGAAGACAGTACTGACTCCCCTCTGGGCAAGCCTGGAGCGAGTGCATGCCAAGTACATTACTCAAATGCTAGAGAGGATTTTACAAGTAATATTTAACTTTGATTGCCATGAGAAAGGGAAAATCATGTGTCGGCATGTTTATTAATACGGCTTGCTTCCAGTGGCTTAGGCCAGTGGTCGGCAAACTCATTAGTCAACAGAGCCAAATATCAACAGTACAACAATTAAAATTTCTTTTGAGAGCCAAATTTTTTAAACTTAAACTATATAGGTAGGTACATTGTTATTAACTTAATTAGGATACTCCTAAACTGGCGTTTGCTGAAAACGTCCTCAATCTGATTGAGGTACATTCGCTGAGGTTGAACCCTTCCAACTCTCCCATCCTCAACTTGTGCATGAATCGCGCGCACCTCCCCTGCGCTGCTATCCCGCCTGCGCCGCGTCTCCTGTTGCCCACGACCAACCTATACCCCCCATTTATTCTAAAGCCACTTCTTCAAAATAGACTCACCCAGGCCAAAAACCGACTTCTGCGCATGGGCCACAAAGTTTCAATCGCACTGTACGTGTGCGCCCGCATGTGGTATTTTGTGGAAGAGCCACACTCAAGGGGCCAAAGAGCCGCATGTGGCTCGCGAGCCGCGGTTTGCAGACCACTGGCTTAGGCCATTGAAGTTCATATAGTATAAAAATCATTTGTGCTCAAATACATGATGAATCATAAATAAATTATCCTGTCCAGGAAAATGGATAGATTGCGAAAATTCCTAAACTCTGTCTCCCTGGGATAATGATGAAGTTGAGGCCATGACTGTTAAGTACCTGACCCTAATGCAAGAGCTTTCGGGGGAGATCCCCTTGAGAAGGCCCAGCCCAGTTCTAAGGCAGCCACTCACTCACATGGTGCTTTGCAGCCTTTCTGACCCTCAGTGCTCCCACATCTGAGCTATCAAGCACCCACATAGGGTTTGTTGGATTGCAAGCCCCCACCAAGGCGAGTACAGGTATCCCTGGGTAATTCCTGAGCACAGGATTAGTTCATATTCTCTCTCTCTCTCTCTCTCTCTCTCTCTCTCTCTTTCTCTCTCTCCTCTTTTCCGCACCTTTCTCCCACTGTGCCTGTTGGGGGCCTTTCCCTCTTATTAGGTGGGTTTAAGTAAGGCCCCACCCAAGGGCCATCTGCTGGTGCAGCTCTGACTGGGCTACACTCTGCTGCCTCTCCAAGGGCACCCTGCACATCACAGTCCCCATCCACACCTGCCTCAGGTTTAGGTACACTAGGAAGTCATTTTACCTCCAGACACATCTTGTTTAGGATGCTGGGCCACTGCTCCTGAGGGATTGTCCAGGTCAAGCACCACGAATTCTTCTTCCTCCACCTAGAGAAAATAATATGTCTGATTTTTCAACTAGTTCAGGGGGCACCTGACTTTCTCTTGTCAGAAGGAAGTTTTTTACATTGCTTTTGGGGGAGGGGTATGGCTTGAGTGAGGAGAGGAAGGTCTGAGACATTATCTCCTTTAGGGGCCCTGTTTCTCTCTCTCTCTCTCTCTCTCTCTCTCTCTCTCCTTTGTAGTCTGCATTGTGAGTTTAAGCAATTTCATGGAAAAGGTAAGATGGCCTGCAGCCTGAGGAACAGATGGCATTTGGATGGACAGAAGGTCCTGGAGCTATCATGTGAGGAGGAGAAAGGAGCAGAGACACAGAAGCAGGTCTGACACTATGTCCCGGGAGCAGTGGAAGGATGTGTGGCTAGAATGTTCCGGAAGGTGGGAGCAGGACACTGTGGTGAGGGGCTGGCTGGGGGTGCAGTGAGGTCCTGGTGCCAGGATGATCCCTGAGGAAGGCCTGGCAGTGAGGATGGCAGAGGGCTGAGAGGCGGGTGGCCGGGTGCTGTGCTGAGGAGGCCAATAGCCTCGGCACAGGAACTTCATGGCTCCGGGACAGTCCTGCTGGAGCCAGGAGACCTCAGGGCCCACCTTTAAGGTCACACTGCCTGAGCCTCAGTGTCCCCTAAGTGTGAATGCTGGGCCTGAACTAGATGTCCTGTCATCCCTTTAACATTCTAGCACATTTTATGACATTTTCTAGTGCAAGTCCTAGCCTTTGCAAAGATGGCCTTGTCACCCACCAGAAACTCCCGTCATCTTTCAGGCGAGAGGACAGTGCACCCTGCTGCCACCCGCACTGCCTCACCTCAGGGACTAACATTGTTCCCTGTTCCAGGAGTCCAACCTGGTGTGTGGGTTTGGGAAGGAAAGTGTGAGGCCCCAGGACTCTGTGCTGGGACACGCAGGACACCTGAAGACGTTCACAGTCAGGGACCTTCTCCAGATGAAGGGTCCAGGGTGTGGGGACACCTGACTCAAAGGTCCCTAGATCCAGCCCTGAACAGTGCCTCACACCTTTGCCGCACTCAGTGGTTTTGTCTCTGACATGGAACACAGAGAAGCTACACCGCACGGAGAAAGTAAAACTCACGGAAGCATCTTCCCCATATAAGCAGGGAGTTTGCGAAGGGCACAAGGCGCACAGAGTTCTCCTGACTTTTTAGTCACAGCCCTTTCTAATATACCACAGACACACACATTCACAACACACACACACCACTCACACAGTACAACCACAACCACAACACACACATACACTCACAAACATAACACATACAGAAACATGACATATACCACTCACACATACACTCAAACACAGTACACATACACCCACATAGAAACACAAATATACACAACAAACATGCATACACACAAACATACACATAGAAACATGACACACACCATCCACACATATACACTCAAACACAACACATACACTCACAAATATACAAACATACATATACACAACACACATACATGCACACAAACATAACACACACAAAAACACAACATATACCACTCAATAATACACTCAAACACACATACACTCACAAACACACAAATACACATTTACCCAACACACATGCATACACACAAACACAATACTCACAAAAACACAACACACACAAGCCACACTAAGAGGGTGGGCCAAAAGTAGATTTATGGTTATGAGTACTCTAAACAGTTTATTCTTGTATTACTTATTAATTATTGTATTATTTTCCATATGAACAACTGTAAACCTACTTTTGCACCACCCTGTATACACTCAAACACAGCGCCCACATATTATACTCACAAATATATAAATACGCACAAGCATAACACATACAAAAACACAACTCACACACATACACTCAAAAATAAAACACACACACACACAAACATACATACACAAAATATATACAACCATAACACACAAACACAAATACACACAACACACAGATATACTCAGAGACTTACCTCTTGTGAGTTCTCGGCTTTTTCTTTTGGGGTCGACACATTGTAGACGTCTGGGGGCCTTGACTGGAGGAGGTCCCATAAAGCACTGTAGGCATTGGAACAGAAAGACCACATTGCTGGTACTGTATTTTTCAACAAAATGTGACCGAAAACTCAGCTAAGAACTGCTCTAGGCAAAGCGGGTGTCTGCTGTGGGTGGAGAAGCAGGAAGTGGGAGGGAGCACCCAGGCCAGGCCTTCCTGAGTTAGAACCTATGCTGTGTGCACTCTGCAGCCTTAGTGATAGAAACAGGAAGAACAGGAGCACGAGACTGTTATTATTTTTATCCTGACCAGCACAACCAGAATTTAGAGGCTTAACAAAAGGCAGCAGACCCTTCAGAAAATTTTATGCTAGGGCAACAATTTTCAACGTTTTTCATCTCATTGTACACACAAACTAATTACAAAAAATATATGTTTTGCCAAACTGACAAAAAGAAATAGGTGTCATTTTGATTCATTCACACAAGATGGCTATTGTGTCAACTGCTTTCATTTTTAAAAAAGTATATTTTATTGATTTTTTACAGAGAGGAAGGGAGAGGGATAGAGACTTAGAAACATTGATCAGCTGCCTTCTGCATACCCCCTATTGGGGATGTGCCTGCAACCAAGGTACATACATGCCCTTGACCGGAATCAAACCTGGGACCCTTCAGTCTGCAGGTCAACACTCTATCCACTGAGCCAAACAGGTTAGGGCTTCATTTTTTAATTTGACTGTCTAAGGCAGGGGTGGGCAACCCCTGGCACGCATGCCAAACATGGCACGCCAGTAACTTTTGCTGGCATGCGAAACCCTCTCTTATAATCTTCCATTTACAATTGTGAATCTTTGTTCTCAGTGATGAATTTTGTTAAGTCTCATAATAGGAGTAGCCTGATGGATGAAAGTAATAGCTCGTGCATATCTCTGAAGGTCACGAAATATAAACCTGATGTAAAATCTCTGTCATCAGTGATGCAGCAGCAAAAGTCCCACTGGTAATATCAAACGGAGTCATAAAGTTTTCTGTCGGACTACCAGTGTAAAAGTATGTATACATTAAAAAATAAATGTATTTTTCATCATCGTATACTGTGTTTTTGTCGCTCGAATGAATTTTATTATTTCTTCAAGGTTCTTCACATACATACACCTTAAGAGATATCAAGTAAGTGTAACATGTTCTCAAAAAATTAGGGTTGGCACGCAGAAGAATTTGGAGTCAGAGATTTTGCTGGTTTTGGCACGCACTCACAAAAAGATTGCCCACCCCTGGTCTAAGGGAATGCAGTTGGGGCCCCTGACTAAATAGTCAGCTGTTAAATGTTTCAAAAATTCTTGCGGAACATCAGTTAAAAATTGCTGTGCTGGAAGAATGATTTTTTTTTTAACTAATCTCCCTTCTTTGAGAACAGCCCAATTCCTGCAGCTATCCTATGCCTTCACTATTGTGACAGAAATTCATTGTCTCTTTGCTTCCCTTAACTCATCCTTCCTTTAAATATTTTCTCTCAGGAAAAGGCCTTGGACTTGAACTGAAACATTGGCTCTTCCTGAGTCTTGAACGGAATGTCTTCAGGTGGGAACTGCACCACTGGCTCTCCTGGGTCTCTGGCGTGCGGACTGGAACTTGCAACTATTAACTCCATAATCAGATGAGCCAATCTACACTAATAAAAGAGAAACATGCAAATTGGTGTCACTCTGCTATGCTCACCAGCCAATTGGATGAGTATGCAAATTAACCCAACAAAGATGGCGGTTAATTTGCATAAATAGGTGCCCAGCGGCCTGGGTCCCTGGAACATCATCGGCACCGAGGTCACTCCGAGGTAGGCCCCGTGTGGGCCCTGAGCAGCGTAGGAAGGGCCTGAGCCAGGGGGCTCCTGGGCAGGGTCCTGGGCAGGGGTGGAGCCGGCCATTGGAGCTGCGGGGGAGCCCCTGCCCAAGCCTAAAGCCTCCGCCAGAGGCATTAGGCCTGGGCGGGGGGTGGAGCCGGCCATCAGGGGGAGATAGGAGTCCTATGCCCAGGCCTGAAGCCTGGGATAGAGGCGTCAGGCCTGGACGGGGGGCCAAGCCAGTGATCAGAGGGGTCTGGAGGTCCCTACCCAGGCCTGATGCCTGGGCCAGAGGAGTCAGCCCTGGGAGGGGGGCGGAGCCAGCGATCAGAGGGAGATAGAGGTCTTCTGCCCAGGCCTGACGCCTTGGCCAGAGGTGTCAGGCCTGGGTGAGGGGCCGATCCGGCGACCAGAGAGTGATGGGGGTTGACGCCTCTGGTCGAGGCGTCAGGCCTGGGTGGGGGGTGGAGCCGGAAATCAGTGTGAACTACAGAAGAAACACCTTTTCTGACCACTCATTGGCTAAGCTCTCTGTATGCCACTGGTAATATTCTTAGTAACTTGGGTAATAAGAATCCAAAAAGGTGATCTACAGTTTTTCACCACACTCCTGGCAAAAAAAACAAAGGTCCGCTGCTGGAGGGCTAAGAAATGTCATATCCTGCCCTAGCCAGTTTGGCTCAGTGGATAATGCCTCAGCCTGCCGACCACAGGGTCTGGGTTCAATTCTGACCAAGGGCATGTACCTAGGTTGCAGGCTCCTCCCTGGCCAGGCCCCAGGTCAAGGCTCATGCAGGAGGCAACCAATCAAAGTGTTCCTCTCACTTTGATGTTTCTCTCTATCTTTCCCTTTCTCTTCCACATTCTCTAAAAATCAATGGAAACATATCCTCAGGTGAGGATAAAAGAATAATAATAAAGAAATTTCATATCCTATGAAAGACACATCTTGAAAATGCCTAAAGAAAGTTGTCATTTTTTCATGGTGAAGGGACTGGAGTCTGTGTTGTTGAAAAAACCTTGGTGGCTACAGTGACTGGCAGTGGCTGCAGCAGTGGGGTGATGGGGCTGGTGCCTTCCTCTGATCAGCCTGGTCACCTCCCACAAAAGGAGGCCAGACTATGGCTTAGGCCTGCTCCCCAAGGGAAGCAGGGAGCGGGCCTAAGCTATCAGTAGGACATCCCCTGAGGGCTCCCAGTATGTGAGAGGGGGGCGGGGGGCCCCCCCCCCCAACCAGTGCACGAATTTCGTGCACTGGGCCCCTAGTTCCTTATAACAAATCATGTGAGCCAATTTTTTATAATACATAAATATCCTTTATAATAAAGAAATCTCTTCTTATATGTGTGTGTACACAAACACACACACACATTCTGTGTCTGAAATTTCCAAAATCTGTGTCATATCTGAGTGGCTCTAATATTTGCTTTGTGTCTTCAGACTGTGTATTTTTCCTGCCTATTACTAGGCCTTGTAATGTTGAAAGCTGGATGTGATACAACAGATATTAGGAACTAAAGTCAATAGGCCTGTAGAATTTTGTCTCACCTATTGTCTGTGGGGTTCCCTAAGGACCCCCTTTTTTAAAGCTTTGAAAACTTTATTACATTTTTTTTCAGTTACAGTTGACATTCAATATTATATTAGTTTCAGGTGTACAGCATAGTGGTTAAATACCTGTATACCTTACGATGTGATCCAGTACCCACCTGGCATCATACATAGTTATTATATTATTGACTATATTTCCTATGCTGTTCTTTTCATCCCTGTGACTGCTTTGTAACTGCCAATTTGTACTTCTTAAAGGGCTCCTTCATAAATAGAGTCTGTCCCTCATAGTTCCTGCAGCTTCAGTTTACTGTTGCCATCCCAGAGCCCTGTCAATGTGGTGGTCAGGTGTGAGGGAGGGGTAAGTGTGGTCTTGGAGTTAAATCACACCCTCATAGTGGGTCTGTGTCCTGGGGCTGTGATCATCAGTTTGTTGTTTTTTTTTGCTTTCCCTTCCCCTTACCCCTTTTAGGTGACACGGCCAAATATGATTACTTCCTGGATTTTCCTCCTCATTTCATTACAGAGTCTTTTTTCTCCTCTATGCTCTGGCCTAAAGTTATTTGAATGCTTCATCTCATCTTTTTGCTCTGGAACAGCTGTGAAAAGATGGAACCAAAATGTTCCTCAGGGAGTGTATTCTATCATAAAAATATTCTGATAAAGATTTTGAAGGTTTAATGAAGTTTGGAGGTTTAAAATGTTCACCATTAACACTATTTTAAATGTTTTTTTCTGAAGGAAATACAATCATGTGTCGCATAACTACATTTCAGTCAATGAGAGAGAGCACATACAATGGTGGTCCCACAGGATTACACTGGAGGTGAAAAAGTTTTATCACATAATGACATCGTAGCTGTTGTGACATTATAGCTGTTGTGATGTCATAGCTGTTGTAACATTGTAGTGCACTCATTACTCACATGTTTCTGGTGATGCTGGTGTAAACAAACTCACTGCACTGCATTTGAAAGAACAGTGTACCACACATATACTGTACCTTTCCTATGTTTAGATACACAGGTAGTTACCATTGTGTTATAATTTCCTACAGTATTCAGTACAGAATCCTGCTGTACAGGCTTATAGTATAGAAACAATAGGCTATACCATATAGCCTAGGGGTGTGGTAGGATGACCATTTGGGTTTGTATAAGTGCATGTTATGACATTTGCACAATGAGGAAATAACCTAAGGATGCATTTCTCAAAATGGATCCCAGTTGATAAGTGATGTATGACTGTATGCAATAAAATGAAATTGCATGCATATGAAACATAAAGATGTACCTAAAATTATCATCTCATCACCTATGAAATCAAGAGAATTAACTGCTAAGTTTTCTAATTACAAATGTGATGGGTACAACATTAAATAAAAACCATAAAAGGTAACTAACATACAAACAATAGCCAATTAGAAACAACTTGTGATTTTTTAAAGTAACAAAAATAAAATGCCTAAGAATGAAGCTACAATTGTGTAAAAAAAAATCTATATAGAGAGAACTTTAAGAAACTTCTGAGGATATGGAGCAGAACTCTCACATAATGTTTATGAAAGTGTAAATAGGCGGGATCACTTTGGGGAACTCCGGGTAGTATCTAGGAATCTGTACTCTTTATAACAGGACACAGTTAGAAGCTGGGTTTATTAACCAAGACTTTGACTGGACTGTCATGGTTGAGAGAAACACACCTAGACTCTGGATGTTACCAGAAAGCTTTAACGAATTAAGGTTGATTTGGGAAGCCGATAAAAGCCCCTTTTATAAATAGCTCGGAGCCTTGCTTATTTACATGGTTCATGGCAGTTTTTTCAGCTAAGGACTTAAGGTTGCTCTCCTGGGAGATGACAAAGAAAGAACCTCAAAACATTTTGGGAAGCTTGAGAACTTGAGGAATTCACCCAAATCTATAGGTATTGCAGGAAAAGCCTGATGGCAACTGTGGCTTGGCTTCTTTGCCCTGAGATGCTAATTAAAGCTTAATCTGGAGATTTCTTATGAGATTCCAGCAAAGCAGATTTAAAAGAGCCTATATGATTAATTGCTATTCTTGATGTATTCATGCAAATAATCAGGCCAAATTGAAACTAGACTTAATGCAGTAAATAGATTAGTCTTAATTTGGCTCTTTTGATTTGAAATGAGAGTGACTTTAGGGAGAGAAATTGTGTTTTTATGGCATACACTAGAGGCCCAGTGCATGAATTTGTGCACGGGTGGGGTCCAGCCAGCCTGGCCCCAGTCAGGGCTGATCGGAGCTGGGCCTGTCGGGAGGAGGAGATGGCAGGAGGTTGGCTGGTCGGCCAGCCTGGATCAGGACCCAATCAGGGCCCCTGATCAGGGCCGACTCAGTTGGGGGAAGGATCCCACAAGTGACTGACTGGTGGGCCCTACTCCCCATTGGGGTTGGGAGGGCCAACAGGGGGTAGGGCCAGACCACCACTCACAACCCCTTCCCCATGGCCAACCCCGGCCCCAATGGGGTTGGTGGGGCGGTGCCGATTGGGGGCCAGCGGCCTGGGGGAGGGGCCACAGGTCGTTGACCAACCGGCCCTGCCCTTGATTGGGGTGGGAGGGCCCATCTGGAGTGGGGCCTGGCAGGAGGAGGGCTGCAGGATATTGGCCAGCCAGCCCTGCCCCCTATTGAGGTAGGGTGTCGATCAGGGGTGGGGCTGGCTAGGGGGTGGGGCTGCAGGCTGATCAGGGTGGTCGGGGCTCATTGGGGGCATGGCCGACCAGGGGGAGGGCCTGCAGGAGGTTGGGGTCGCCCGAATGAATTTTCACTCCCTGTTGGGGTGGGGGTGTGTGATCAGGGGTGGGCCGGCCAGGGTAGGAGCTGCAGGCCTATCATGGTGGGGTGGGCTGATGGAGGGGGAAAGGAGGGGGTGTTTGGCCGGCAGGCCTGGCTCTTGATCAGGGTGGGAAAGTCTAATCAGGGACAGGCCGGCAGGGGGGAGGTTGGCTGCCGGCCCCACCCCCTGATCAGGCGGTTCGCTGGCCACAGTGGGCGTCATAGGGACCGGTTGTTAGGTCGTTATGGCCTACTAGAGGCCCGGTGCATGAAATTTGTGCACAGGAGCAGAGGTTCCTTCAGCCTGGCCTGCACCCTCTCCAATCCAGGACCCCTCGGGGCTGCTGGCACCTAACCACTCACCTGCCTGCTGGTCTGATCCCCCTAACTGTTCTCCCCTGCTGGCCTGATCCCTCTAACTGCTCTCCCCTGATGGTCTGATCCCCCAACTGCTCTCCCCTGCCGTCCTGATCCTCCTAAATGCTCTCCCCTGCCTGCCTGATTGCCTCTAACTGCCTCTGCCTCAGCCCTGCCACCATGGCTTTGTCCAGAAGGTCGTCTGGAAGATGTTCAGTCTGATTAGCATATTACCTTTTTATTAGTATAGATGCCACCTTGCCTAAAAATGCAGGTTGTTAGCAGGTTTTCTTATCATGGAAGGGGAGCCCGCAGTAGCATCCTGGGTTCTGACCAGGGCTTATGCACTCGTGCTTTATCTCAGCAGATGAGATTCCTAGAAGAAGACTCTTGGATGTACCTTGAACATTTCTAT
>NW_005358975.1:25961-37531 GCF_000412655.1 Myotis brandtii | reverse complement strand
GAGCCAACCTCACTGTTCAGCCCGGGACTTGATTTCCTGAGATAGAATTATGGAGGAGGAAAAATAGTTTTCCTCTACCCTTCTGAGTTCTTCACAGAGGCTCTTGTAATGAAAGACAGATTACCAAGAGAAAAACTAAAGTTCATTAACATGTGTACCTCATGTATATGTGGGAGATCCCAGGGAAAAATGAATAACTCCTCAAGGTGGCTTAGAATCCAGATTTAAATACCTTCTTCCTTACCTTCTTCCTAGGGATATGTAGGCCTCTTAGAGGAGAGTACATGATTTTTAGGAAAGATGAATGGCGGTGGGGGAGATAGTTTGTAACAAAGTTTGGGTGTGATGTCAACTTCTAGTCTCCTGTTCTGTGACAGGAATCAGTCTTCACTGACTGATGACATTTTCCCCATTGAGGGGACCTTTTGTGGGGGTCCAATTTTAAGCAGAGCAGGAGACTTCAGTGAAAACCTCTCCTTCCATTTGCTGTTTTTCAAGCATCTGCAGGTCAAGATCATCAGTATAACAACACGGCATATGTTGGGGTGGCCTGTTCTCTGACCTTCAGAATAAACCCAACAAAAGCTTGTTTCCTCTCTTAGGTGATTTGCCACAGTAGCGTTATTCCCTGGAAACAGTATTCTGACCAGACCTTCCTGGGAGTGATCATAACATACCCTGTGCTTGTAGAAAGGTGTGGGCCATATCACTAAATAAATCAGGGTCAGTTTTCTAATCTTGTGGAAAGGGAGATAAACTTATGACAGTTTATCTCCCTTTCCACAGGTTTCCTGCCGGTTTGTGTCTCTGCTGCAACCCCAGTGGCCCTAGCGCCTCTGCAGCCTCAGGGTTGGGGGCTGCTGGGTGCCCGCCCCCCTGCAGGCTCTTTCTCTGCTCCTCTGACCCCAGCGGCTCCAGCCCTGCTGAGGCTGTAGGGCTTGGGGCTGCTGGGTGCTGGCCCCACTGCGGGCTGTCTCTGCTCATCCAACCCCAGCACCCAGGCAGGGCTTGGGGCGGCTGAGTGCTGACCCCCCTGCAGGTTGTATCTCTTCTCCTCTGAACCCAGTGGCCCCAGAGCCCCCACGGCTGCGGTGCTTGAAGCTGCTGGGTACCAGGCCTCCTTAAAGGCTTGTGTCTCTGCTTCTCCAACCCGGGCGCCTAGTCGGGGCTTGGGGCTGCTGGGTGCCAGCCCCCCTGCAGGCTGTGTCTCTGCTCCTCTGACCCCAGTGGCACCAGTGCCCCCACGGCTGTGGGGCTTGGAGCTGCTGGATACTGGGCCTCCTTGAAGGCTTGTGTCTCTGCTCCTCCAACCCCAGCGCTGAGGTGGGCTTGGGGCTGCTGGCTGCCGACTCCCCTGTGGGCTGTGTCTCTGCTCCTCCATCCCGGAGGCAGCACTGACCAAGCAGGCCCAGAGGCCCTCCATCAGCGGGTTGGGGCAGAACGCCTGTGTCGTTGCCAGGCTTCGCTCAGCCGGCCCGGGGCCATCAGGCTTCGCTGCGCTCCTTGGAGCCTACATATGCAAACTAACCGCCATCTTTGTTGGGTTAATTTGCATACTCTCCTGATTGGCTGGTTAACATAGCGAAGGTATGGTCAATTTACATGTTTGTCTATTATTAGGTAATATGGTAGCTGCCTTTTTATATAGAAGATTAGACTTTAGTTCAGTTAGTTCTCTTACTAAACTTTTCCTGAGCTTTACAATTTCTAAGATAAGGCCCAAGGCATACTTAATCTTAGTAATGGATACTTGCTGCGATGCTCTCTTTCATTGGACCATTAGTCATAATTCTTGTCATTCTGGCTTTTGCCCCAATAATATTAAGATTTATAACATATGCCAAAACCGGTTTGGCTCAGTGGATAGAGCGTCGGCCTGCGGACTGAAGGGTCCCAGGTTCGATTCCGGTCAAGGGCATGTACCTGGGTTGCGGGCACCTCCCCAGTGGGAGATGTGCAGGAGGCAGCTGATCGATGTTTCTCTCTCATCGATGTTTCTAACTCTCTATCTCTCTCTCCCTTCCTCTCTGTAGAAAATCAATAAAATATATTTTAAAAAAAAGATTTATAACATAATTTGTCTCCACCAGGTTATGAGCCCTACTTGTACTCCGGGAATCCCACCCCTCGCTGACACTAGATACCATTGCAACCTCCTCCTGTCCCCAGGCCTCATCTCCCTCTGACAGAGAGCAAGGATCTCTTGGCTTTGAAGGAAATGTCATTCCTCGTCAGCATGAAGCAGCTACAGGAGGGACCCAGCGCCCCTATTCCCTTAAAGAATTCAGAGCCAAGATTCCTTGGGGGGAAATGTAGTAGGCAGTTGGATAGGGATGAGCAGAGTAGGAATGATGGGCATGGTGCAGAAAGTCCCCAAGGCAGAGAGCCCTGGGTGCCTAGAAAAATCACAAGCCCTTGCATGACCACTCCCTTAAGCACTAACCCCTGGAGTTGACACCTAAGCCTAAGCTGTGTTTCAGCTACAGGCCCAGCAAAGCAGAAAAACCAGGCAAGTGAGCTATGGCTGACATTAGGACCAGCTGCATTGACTAATGACCCTCTGCTAGGCACCAACAACCAGTTGAGACCAGGACCCTGAGGAGATATGCCTGGAAAGCTGATGAAGATTCTATTGAGATCCTCCCCTGAAGCCCCAGATAAAAGCGCTCAGGAAGGAGGACCCAGCATGGCTCTCTCCACGGAGCACACCCTGCCTATTCCCGTTCCTTTCTTTTTTTTCTTTTTTTTTTTTTATTTTTATTGCTTAAAGTATTACAAAGGGTATTACATATGTGTCCTTTTTTTCCCCCGCCCTTGACAATTCCCCAGCTTCCCCTACCCCCCAGTGTCTTATGTCCATTGGTTATGCTCATATGCATGCATACAAGTCCTTCGGTTGATCTCCCGTTCCTTTCTTTCCTCTCTCAGGGTGCATCTCTAGTCTCTGAGGTCCTTCTTCTGCCTCTCCAAGGATGCTTCTTTTGTCTATGTAACTTGTATTCTGAGCCCATTTCTTCTACGGCTCACTTCACTTCTACTTATATGTCCCTAAATAAACTTTTTCTTATAACTTCAGTCTTGGGTTTGAATTCTTTTCTAAGCCAGTACTGATGTTGCTGAACTGAGGTCTAACACCTAGTGCCATTTTCACTGCTAACAATATGACATCCCCAATCTGATTTTCAAAATGTGCTCTCAACAATTTGAAGCATATATTCTTAGAGAGGTTCAATAGTTTTCCCTTTGATTCTGACCTTTTCATCTCTGTCCCCAGTAGATAATACAGTGCCTGGCATGTAAAATGGGATCAGCAAATGTGTGAATGATGACATTGACTTTCCCATATGCCTCTATATACGAGGTTCCTAGTTACGGACTTCTGACCATTGTCTGAACTTTCTAGCACCGGCATCTTCTTCTTATAAAACAGCTGCAATCCACCATTCCAGCTAGTAAAGTGTTCTTTCAGGCTGTGCTTTAAAGGACTTTTCCCCCCTGAGTTCAAAGTTAGGCCCTCTGACCTCACTTATGTAAATCCTTGGTGCTATAAATCAATTTCTTGTTTAATAATCAGTATAAAACAGCACCTATAAGAAGAGCTTCCTTGATTTGCAAATATTCCAAATAAAACTATTGGAATTGACCAACAGAATGTGGGAGCCTAAGCCCACATTGTGTTCTCCATCTCGCTTTGTAAGGTAATTGTTCTGTGTTCACTGCTCCAGCCTTAAATGTGTGGTCAGTTGACAAACAGAGGAATGACAGCCCTGCTCCCGGTTGCCCATACATAACACTCCAGTCCTTCTGAGCCCCACGGGCTGCTCTGTCCAATGGCAGAGAGGGGGCAGCCAGCACCTGCGGCTGGGGAGCCCATCAAAGTCATGTCCTTAGAGTTGGTCTTCCAGGCCCTCTGTGGACCAGCGGTGCCTGTGTGTCCCTAGTGAGCAAGAACATTCTAGAAGCAGAGCCTTGAGAAGGGTTGTGGGGGGTAGGGCTAGGCAGGTGTTCCTGGGATGGGTGCTGAGGAGAGTGTTGGGGAAGGGGTGCCCCATGGGAACTCCTGTGTCACAGGGGCTGTTTCTGATGGGGGAGGAGGGTCCGTCACTGCCTGCATAGCCTCTTCCTCCACATATTGCTTATTTTAACAAATCATAAAAAGGAAATGGGAGGTGCCTGGCAGCTGGCGGGCTCTGACAGGAAGCGTCCCATTAAGAGGGGACACAGCAAGGGCTGCTCGCTGGTCTCCAGGTCCTGTTTACAGCAGTTTTCCTGACCATCCAGAGGGCCTGTCCCCCGTCTAAGGGGGCCACCGGGTGCTCAGCAACCCCTTTCTCCTTGCTGCTGGAAAGCCACGTGTCCTGAAATGCTGGACCTGCAGAGGGCTCCTGTGTAACAGTATCTGCCTGGCTTCCCGTGTGCCCACCTGCATCTTCCTGAGGCCGCAGAGCACCTTCCTGGGGCGGCAGAGCCCCACTGGCAGCGCCTGCCAGGTAAGGGGACACCGAGGAGCCTTAGAGGCTGTGGCCCAACCACAGCCACTCACTGCCGGGTGATCTCACACAGGTTACCCTACTTCTGGGCTCCCCCATCGCTGAAACAGGACAATGATGGTGGCGCTGGGGGCCACAGTGGGTGGATAGTGGGGGAAACAGTCGGAATCACAGGCTAAACAAAGTGTACTACCCGGACTTGAAAATAAATGAATTAAATATCCATAACCAGCATCACTGTTAATGATAAGATTTTTTGATGCCCTAAATTTTAGGGCATCTAAACAGGATTTTTTTATAAACCAAAAGTATTTTTTGGTATTCGGAAAAGCATTGTTTTAAATTTCTTGTATTGAAAGCAAAATGGAATGGGTGCTTTATGAATTTTGTATATGCTGTAAGAAATTGATGAGCTTTGAGTTTGATGTATATTGCATTATTTTTGTTTTACATATTAAAGTTATGAAATAGCTCCCTGTTAGTACTTTGTGAAAATAAACACACATTAGCTCACTTTTTATAAGATAACAACCAGCCCGGCCCCGGGTGGCTCCGTTGGTTGACCGTCATCCCGTGTACCAAGAGGTCGCTGGGATTCCAGCTCCAGTCCAGGTGGGGCTTGCAAGAGGCAGCCTATTGATATTTTTCTCTCTCCCTGTCCTCTCTCTCCCTCTCTCTAAAACAAATGAAAACATATTTAAAAATAAATAAATAAAAGGTAACAACCAATGTAATTAAATAAGTAAATAAGAAAAAGCAATAAGAGGTATATATTTGGAAATGTTTTAAAAAATTTTTATTCCTTCATACAAAATAAAAACTCTTTAGAAAACTCTTTTTTCAAGGAAAAATTCTGATTTGGAGTGGCAACACAAAAAGTGAGATTCTCAAGAATAAACTTGGCAAGAAATGTGTGTACTCTACATGGAGAAAGACCTAATCTATAATAATAAAAGCATAATATGCTAATTAGACCAGATGTCCTTCCAGACCAAGCCAGGGCTGCGAGGGGCGGCCTCGTCCCGGGTGTCTGCCATTGGCCAGAGTGAAGCCTGAGTCCTGGGTACCAGAGGGAAGCCGGTGCCAGCAGCTGGGAGAAGGAAGGCCTACTCTTGCACAGATTTCGTGCATCAGGCCTCTAGTACTCTAATAAAGGACATAGAAACTACCAGACATTGTCCCAAAATGGTCTAATATTTTACACTGTCACCAACAATGTTTTGGTTGCTCCCCAGCCTCACTTGCTGTCTTTTTATTTTCCCTCCAGCTCTATTGAGGTATAATTGGAGAACAAAATTATATATATTTAGAGTGCACAATGCAATGATTTGATGTACATGTATTTTGTGATTATCACCATCAGGTTAATTGACACTCCCATCAACTCACACACATAATTATCTTATTTGTATGTGTGAGAACCCTTAAGACCTGCTGTCTTAGCAAATTTCAAGTACACACCACAGTATTTAACTGTAGTCTCCATGCTGTAGCAACGTGAATTTTTGATACTAGCCATTTGAACAGGATTTTTTTATAAACCAAAAGTACTTTTTGGTGTTCAGAAAAGCATTGTTTTAAATTTCTTGTATTGAAAGCAAAATTGAAAGGGTGCTTTATGAATTTTATATATGCTGTAAGAAATTGATGAGCTTTGGGTTTGATGTATATTGCATTATTTTTGCTTTACATATTAAAGTTAGGAAATAGCTCCCTGTTAGTACTTTGACACAGATAGTTGTATTTTTAGGAATAGAATACTGACATTAAGCAGGAGTTGGCCGTTTTGTATTGTACTTTAAGCACACTTAAGAGGCTGCCCAGTGAAGAAGCAAGGACGGATTCAAAGCAAGGTGATAACAGTGTGTAACAGAAGTGGTGTTCACCCATGTCCATGGCTCCCCTGCATGTCCCAGCCCCCCGATAGTGAGGCCAGGGCCCATGATTATTCCTCATGGATGGCTGGGGACAGAGAGCAACAGGCCTCACTACTAGTCTGGGAATTCAAAGGCAATCTAAGTGTCATAGTCTGTCTCCCCTGCTGTGATGATTGACACGTAAATGAGGAAAGAGAGCATCTGAAGAATTTCAACTTTCACTCTGTGAATTGATCGTCCTGAATGCAGACACTGCACATTATTATCGTAGACACTACCTACAACTTTGTCCCCAAGAGATGTGTTCCCTGAAATGACAGAGCTGGATGGGAAAGAAAAGCAGGGGTGCCAGGGACGCCGCCAGTGAGTTGAGTTCACAGTGCTGGGGTGGTTAGTTCTTTTACTCTCCATCTGACGCTAACAACACAGCTTTTCTCAGGCTTCCCCTTCTGTCTTTAAAAAAAAAAAAAAAAGCAGGGGTGCCGGGGACGCCGCCAGTGAGTTGAGTTCACAGTGCTGGGGAGGTTAATGTCTGTTACTCTCCATCTGACTCTAACAACACAGCTTTTCTCAGGCTTCCCCTTCTGTCCCCTCTCCCTCTGCACTGTCCCCTCACAGAGGTGTCCCCTGACCCATGCTCTCTCTCCTCCCCCCAATGGCTGCCTTTACAACAGTCACTGCTACCAGGTGTGAATGAGGTTGAATTCTTTCTCAGGGCGCCTTAGCATTTAGGAGGCTTGTGAGTGTGAGGACACAGCCCCAGCGGCAAGAAATCGAATGGACCAACTTCCCTGGGGTCCCTGTCCAATTAAAATTGTCTTCTCTATTGACAAGAAATGACAGTTGGGCCACATGATAGCAAAAAACTCCTGATTTACATTCCCCATTTGAACTCTTCCTTCTGTGGCGTGAGAATTTCAGAGACTCAGGTGGGGCTGCTCTGCAGTGGGGAAGCTCAGCGGAGACGACAGAGAAGAAGACAGAAGCAGGTTTTTGTTTTGTTTTCTTTTTCTCTTGGAGCTGAACTGCCGACACACAGTTTTGAACGGGGAGCCATCTGTGTCTTTTATCAGTCAGTCAGGTAAGCCCACATTCGGGAAAAGTTCTGCAGTTCCTAGGCTGTGCCTGAAAAAAGACATTTTAACAACGAATTCATCCTGTTTTAAGGGAAATGGTTTAGAATGACTGCCTTTGGTTGAAGGGAAGCCAGTTTTCAGGAACTGTAAACTTCATGTAACTTAGTTTACACGTTACTGGCAAAGAAGGGTTCCTTAGCACAAAGCCGATAAATTGTGCGCACTGGGAAGAGTTCGGGCGTTAATGTGTAGCCTGTGTTTTCTGTGCCTTATCGCTTTGGATGTGCTGCCAGATTCAAACAAGATGCTCTCTGGGTGATTTTAGGCAAATGACCTGATTTCTCTGTAAAATACCTAGTAATTCTCTTTTCATTCACCTTGTCAGCTTCGTGTAAACAAATGAGGCATGGCTGTAGAACCTGCTCCAGGAATATAAGGGTCTTTCATGATTCAGAACTAAAAGTAATAGGTTGTTGTTGCTGTTTTATTGGTCTCCTGTCTCTCTGTCCCTCAGGAGCCGCAATGGACCAAAATGAATGCAGCTACTTGGGTAAGAGACTTCCGGTGTGTATGCCTGTTCTGCCATAGTCTGTGCCTACTTTCTGTAAATATCATGCTGTCCTCTCTGAGCAGAATATAAGCTATGAGCTGTTTATTCATTAGAGCAGGGGTGGGCCATATAAGGCCCTCGAAATCATTTGGTCTGGCCCTGCCAAGGCATTAGGGGTGAGTTAATTAAATGTTTGACCAAATGTAGCAGGCTAATTTAAGTTGATAATTTTGTATGGCCTGATAATGATGCTATAAATATCCAAATGGCCCTGGGCCAAGAAAAGGTTCCCCACTCCTGCATTAGAGAATCGTTTTACACTGCTCATCCCCATATTTCCCTGGTCCAGCCATTTCAATGGTGGTCATGACCACACCTCTGCCCAGCGGAGAGCAAAGGAGCTCTCTCTGGCTTTGGAACCAACTCAGGGTACTTAACCCATCTAGAGGTGGAACCCACAGTTTGGCACCACTTCTCTGATCCTCAGAAAGTTAGTCTTTCAGAGGGGCCAGGACAGAGCGATGCAGCCAAGCCTTGCTTGATGAAATGTGTTTCTAAATCCATCTTGTATCTCCCTCTTCAAGTATATTTGCCTAGGATCCAACATGGCAATATGCTATAGTCCTAGAGAAACCCATAGAGGGGATAAATGGCAATAGAAAAAAAATTAAATTTATAAAAATGAAAACAAAAAGCCCCATGATTAATTTATTTTATTTGATAGTTAGTTAGCTTCTATTTCACAAATGCAATATATTGTGAGAGTATCTTTTCCCATAATGTGAGACTAACACCTGAATATTAAAAATATTCCATTGGGCCCTGACCAGTTTGGCTCAGCGGAGAAAGCATCGGCCTGCGGACTGAAGGGTCCTGGGTTCGATCCCTGTCAAGGGCATGTGCCTTGGTTGCGGGCACATTCCCAGTGGGAGAGGGTGCAGGAGGCCGCTGATCAATGTTTCTCTCTCATCGATGCTTCTAACTCTCTATCCTTTCCTTTTCTCTATGTAAAAAAATCAATAAAATATATATATTTTTTTAAAATATTCCATTGGCATGATCAATACAATAATAACACAGTAAACTTGCTCTCAACAGGACCCTATATAAAGAACCAACCCAGCAGAGGATCAGAGCTGAGAATCATCCTGGTGGGCAAAACAGGAACTGGTAAAAGTGCCACAGGGAACAGCATCCTGGGGAAGCAAGCCTTTGTGTCCCAGCTGTGCGCCCAGGCCTTCACTAAGACCTGCAGTGAAAGTCGAGGAAGCTGGGGTGAGAGAGAGATGGTCATCATTGACACACCAGATATATTTTCTGAGAAGGGCCACTCTGATCTGTACACAGAGGTGCAGAGGTGCTACCTGCTGTCGGCCCCAGGACCCCATGTGCTACTCCTGGTGACGCAGCTGGGCCGATTCACCACCCAGGACCAGCAGGCCGCACAGAGGGTCAAGGAGATCTTTGGAGAGGATGCCATGAGACACACAATTGTCCTCTTCACCCACAAGGAAGACCTCGATGGAGGCTCCTTGATGGATTACATCTACGACTCAGAAAATAAAGCCCTAGGCAAGCTGGTGGCAGCGTGTGGGGGGCGAGCATGTGGCTTTAATAACCGAGCAAAAGGGAGTGATCGGGATGACCAAGTGAAGGAGCTAATGGACTTGATTGAGGGCCTGATGATGGAGAAAAGAGGTGACCACTATACCAATGAGCTTTACAGCCTAGCGACAGGGTCAGAATGTGGACCTGAGCAGTCAGAGGAAAGATTAAAGGATTTCACAGGGAGTCTTATAAAGTACATGGAAATTCAGAGACGTCGCACAACCATGGCCAAGGAGAATTGCCTAAAAAGAGCCCTAATCAAAATACTACCATGTATTCTCATTTGCATTTGGTTGTTTGTCAGATTGCTAATTCTGATATTTTGCGTATTGCTCAGAATATGCAATTTTTTTTACTGCTTATTCTGTAGTATGTGCAATTTGTTCTGTAGCTTATTGTCCATTATCCTCAGAAAATTAATGGTAATTCCCAGAAAGGCCATTGGTGTGGAATGCAAGGCTCCTAGATGACAGTGATGGATCAGTAACTATTTATCACTGGGATACCGTGGTGATCACAGGGCCTCCTCTGTGAAATGCAGTGCCTGACACCAGTAAATATTTAAGATTCTGTGAAGTGTTAAATCTTAACATCACTCAATTTATTAATGAACCAAATTACTTTAAGTTACTGTTTGTTTTGACATATAATACCAAAACCTTTTGAAAACTGTAAACATAAAATTTCTCCTGTTTGAAAATGTCTAAAGCAGACTTATGTTCCTGGAAACTCCTTTTCTTCTTTAAAATACTATGATTGCTACTGAATGTAATAAAATAACAACAATAAGTAAGCTGTAAAGCTCCTGAGATCCCATGTCTTTAATTTTGTTCTTTCAACAATGACACCAATTATGCCCACTAACTACACACAGATACACTCATGCATCTGGTATCAGTCATAAGAATGTGTCTTAATCTCATAAGACCCAGGGGAGATATTCTGAAGGCTTTGCTCGGACGGGGGAGAGGGAAGGAGGGTCCTGCAAAAAAATGAACACCTTTGGACTGAGGAACAGGCCAGCTCATCATCTAAGTCCTTTGACCTGAGACAAGGTATTCAGCCCTTGTCTCCCTTGGCTTCTCCTTGTGAGGTGCCAACAGGACAGAATTCAGTCCTGTTCTGCCTGCTACTTGCCAGGCTCGAACTCAGGCCAGGCAGAACCCACAGTGCAGGACTAAACATGCAGGTAACTTGGCAAGAAAGGAACATGCAGCTGAGCAGCAACTAAAACTTCCTTCCACAGGAAGCCTGTGGCTTCAGAAGAGTTTTAAAGACACATAAAACTGAATACTGTCAACTTTGCAAAGGCCCAAAGTGCACTTATTACATTATGTCTCCCTTTTGATTATATGTACACAGTTTTATTTATTTATTTTAATATATTTTTTTATTTTTGATAATATTACAGATTTCTTCCATTTCCCCCCCTTTCTCCCCTCCTTCAAGCCCCTACCCACCCACGTCTCCACTATCCTATTGCCTGTGTCCATCTTATCTAATAATAGACAAACATGGTAATTGACCATACCTTCGCTACACCTCCCATTGGCTAATCAGCATGATATGCAAATTAACTGCCAACAAAGATGGCGGCCAGCAGCCATGAAGCTGGAGCGAACATGAGGCTTGCTTGCTCCAGTGATGGAGGAAGCTAAGGTTCCCCACCTGCCGCGGCCTGCTCTAAGCTACACTGAAAGCAACAAAGTTTCAATTATAGAAGGTAAATAAACCCCAGATACCTGCTTTCAGCTGGCCATGGCCATGGAGCTGGAGCGAGCAGGAGGCTTACCTCCCGCCCGCCCTGGCTGGCTCTAAGCTCCTCTCAGGGCTACAAAGTTTCAATTATAGAAGGGAAATAAACCCCAGATACCTGCTTCCAGTCACCATTGCCACAGAGCTGGAGCGAATAAAAAAAAAAAAAAAGGAAAGGCTGGGAGCTTCAGTCGCCAGGGGGCTTGGTCAGTCT
>NW_005358975.1:22168-24341 GCF_000412655.1 Myotis brandtii | reverse complement strand
GGGGGCAGCGCCCCAACCCCCTAATCGGCCCTGCTCTGTGCCTGATAGGAGGGAGCTCCCCAACCCCCTGATCAGCCCTGCTCTGTGTGTGACAGGGTGCAACGCCCCAACCCCCCCATGGGCCCTGCTCTGTGTGTGATGGGGTGGAGCCGCAACCTCCCCATCAGCCCTGCCCTAAGTGTGACAGCGGGGAGTGCCCCAGCCCCCTGATCCACCCTGCTCTGTGTGTGACAGGGAGTGGTGCCCCAACTCCCCTATCGGCCCTACTCTGTGCGTGACAGGGTGGAGCTTCCCAACCCCCTGATAGGCCCTGCTCTGTGTGTGAAAGGGGGAAGCTCCCCAACACCCTGATCGGCCCTGCTCTGTGCGTGACAGGGGGCAGCGCCCCAACCCCATCATCTGCCCTGCTCTGTGCATGACAGGGGGTGGCGCCGCAACCTCCCTATCGACCCTGCCTTGAGTGTGACAGAGGGTGGTCCAACCCCCCAACCCCCTGATCTGCCCTGCTCTGTGCATGACAGGGGGTGGCGCCGCAACCTCCCTATCGACCCTGCCTACAGAGGGTGAGAGGGTGGTGCCCCAACTTCCCAATCGGCCCTACCCTGAGCATGACTTGGAGTGGCATTGCAACCTCCCGATCCACCCTGCTCTGTGCATGACAGGAGGCGGCGCCCCAACTCCCCAATCGGCCCTGCTCTGAGCCCAACCAGGGGCTGCAGGGCAGGCACCTAGGGATTGGGCCTGCCCTCTGCCACCCGGGAGCAGGCCTAAGCCCAAGTGCACAAATTTTTGTGCACCGGGCCTCTAGTAGGCTATAAATATAAGTATACAAGTTCTTTGGTTTATCTCTTTTCATCCCCCCAACCCCACACCAAGGTATGTCAGTTTGTTCCATGCCTCCATGTTTTAGGTCTTATTTTGTTGGCTAATTCATTTTGTTCATTAGATTCCACAAATAAGTGAGATTACATGACATTTGTCTTTCTCAGTTTGGCTTATTTCACTTAGCATAATATTTTCTAGGTCTATTCGTGCTCTTCCAAAGGGAAATAGACCCCTCTTTTTTACGGCTGCATAATATGCCACAGTGTAAATGTTCCACCGCTTTTTTAATCCACTCATCTGCCTACTGATTGGGGACTTGGGCTGTTTCCAAGTCTTAGCTATTATAAATAACACTGCTCTGAACATAGGGATGCATACATTTTTTTCTGATTGGGGTTTTGGGGTTTTTAGGTTATATTCCCAAAAGTGGGATCGCTGGGACAAAAGGAAGTTCCATTTTTAATTTTTTTAAGAAACTCCATACTGTTTTCCATAGTGACTGCACCAATCTTCATTCCCACCAGAAGTGAGCTAGTGTTCCCTTTTCTCCACATCCTTGGCAACACTTGTTTGTTGATTTTTTATGATAGCTATTCTGACAAGTGTGAGGTGATATCTCATTGTGGTTTTAATTTGCATTTCTCTAATGATTAGTGACTTTGAGCATTTTTTCATATGTCTCTTGGCCATTTGTATGTCCTCTTTGAAGAAATGTCTATTCAAGTCTTCTACCCATTTTTTAATTTCTCTTCCTTTTGTTGAGTTGTATGAGTACTTTATATATTTTGGATATTAACCCCTAATCAGATGTATCACTGGCAAATATGTTCTCCCATACAATGGTTCCCTTTTAATTTTGATGGTGGTTTATTTTGCTGTGCAGAAGCTTTTTATTTTTATGTAGTCTCATTTGTTTCTTTTTTTTCCCTGACTTATAGAATGTTTAATTTTAAATTTTCTAATAATTAGCCCAGCCCCTGCTTAATTTATCACCCTGCAGAAAGTAAAAAACTGACATCCATGTAATGCCCTGAACTCTCCAGATAATCATACCCCTAGGCCTTTGCACAAACTACCCTTTTTGCCCAACTTGGCATATTCCTACTTAGCTGCTCCCTCCAGTGTCCCCTCAGAGTCTTCCCTGATTTACCTGGGTAGAATTTGTTGTTCCTTCTTTTTTTTTTTAAATTAAATCTTTATTGTTCAGATTACATTTGTTCCTCTTTTTTCCCCCCTCCATAACTCCCCTCCTCCCAGTTCTCACCCCACCCTCTGCCCTCACTCCCCACCCAATGTCCTCATCCATAGGTGCACGATTTTTGTCCAGTCTCTTCCCGCATCTCCCACA
>NW_005358975.1:13068-20271 GCF_000412655.1 Myotis brandtii | reverse complement strand
TCTGCTGAGTCTTGGTATGCTTTTCTCTTTCCTTCTAGTTGTAGAATTTCCCCTCAGCCAGCCTTCCTGTGGTTCTGGGTGATGGTTCCGTCTTATCTTTGAGAATGACTCATGTGCACTTGAGAAGAATCTATGTTCTGCAGCTTTGGGGTGAAATGTTTTATAAATGTCAATCAAATCCATCTGATCCAGTGTGTCCTTTAGAGTCACTATTTCCTTGTTAATTTTTTCTATGGAAGATTTATCCAGTGAAGTCAGTGGGGTGTTAAAGTTTCCTATGTATGTAAAGTTGTCGATCTCTCCCTTAAAGTCCTCCAGAAGTTTTTTTTTATATATATTTACATGCTCTTATATTTGGTGCATATATGTTTACCATGATTATATATTCCTGTTAAATCAATCTCTTTAGTATTATGTAGTGACCTTTATTGCCTCTTTTTATGGCCTTTATTTTGAAGTCTATTTTATCAGATATGAGTATTGCTACTTCAGTCTTTTTGTTTTGTTTTGTTTTGTTTCCATTTGCATGGAAAATTTTTTTTCCATCCCTTCACTCTCATCTTGTGTGGGTCTTTTGTTCTGAGGTAGGTCTCATTTAGATAGCATATATTTGGGTCATGTTTTTATATCCATTCAGCTACCTTATATATTTTGATTGTAGCATTTAATCCATTTACATTTAAAGTTATTATTGCTAGGTACTTATTGCCATTTGATTTCTTTTTTAAAAATATATCTTTATTGACTTCAGAGGGGAAGGGAGAAGGATAGACAGAGAGAGAAATATCAATGATGAGAAAGAATCATTGATTGGCTGCCTCCTGCAATCCAGGCATGTGCCCTTGACCAGATTTGAGCCCAGGATCCTTCAGTCCATAGGCCGACACTCTATTCACTAAGCCAAACCAGCCAGAGCTGATTTCTTTATACCTATGTTTCTCTCCTCTTCTCTCTCTCTCTCTCTCTCTCTCTCTCTCTCTCTTTCTCTTCTTCTTATTACAGCAGTCCCTTTAGCATTTCTTCCAGTGTTAGTTTGGTGATGATAAACTCCGTTAGACTTCATTTTGTCTAGGAAACTCTTTGTCTTACCATCTATTTTCAATGATAGCCTTGCTGGATATAGTAATCTTGGTTTTAGATCCTTGCTTTTCATTACCTTCAATACTTCATTCCATTCCCTTCTAGCCTATAGTTTCTGATGAAAAACTGACATCCTTGTAGGAGCTCCTTTGTAGGTAACAAATTGCTTTTCTCTTACTGCCTTTAAGATTCTCTCTTTGTCTTTAACTTTTGGCATTTTAATTATGATGTGTCTGGGCATGGGCCTCTTTGATATCTTCTCGCTTGGAACTCACTGTGCCTCCTGAAATTGTGTGACTTTTTCCTTCTCCAAGTTAGGTAAGTTTTCTGCCATTATTTCTTCAAACAGGTTCTCTGTCCATTGCTCACTTACTTCATCTCCTAGCAGTCCTATGATATGAATATTGTTATGGTTCATGTTACCCACAGCTCCCTTAAGCTATCCTGCTGTTTTTTTAATTGTTTTTCTTTTTGGTTCTCTAATTGAGAGTGATTTTTTCTACCCTGTCTTCTAACTTACTGACACAATCTTGGGTTTTTCCTAATCTGCTGTGCATTTCTTCTAATATGTTATTTATTAGTGCTATGTTATTCTGATAAATCCTCCCTTCCCCCAACTGGTGGGCTTAGTATGACCTAACCTGCAGCCCAGAAATACCTGAGTACCTAACCAGGCACCTTGTATGGACTATACATTGGACCACCAATCCACACCTGCCAAATACCCTAAGCCCTTGCTCCTATATGGACCATACAGTAAGCCACCAATCAGTGTGTGCCGAGTACACTAAGCCCCCATCCCTTCCCATTCTGCCCCTCAAAAGGCATGCCCACCTCTGCACGTGATGCTGTTCTCCCCTTGTGAGACAGCCCAGCAGGTGCTTCTCTTCTAATAAAGCCTGTAGTCTTGGTTTTCAGCCTCTGTCTGATTTTTCATTTTTGGTGCCGAAACCCAGAAGAGGTGAACGAGAGCGTGGACAATCCTCGAACCTAAGCCCGAGCTTCTGACTCCTATTCTGGCTCTGCTCGGTGGCATGGTTCTGAGTTGATTGGCCCGCCCCGGACACTCTCTCAAACCCTGCCGAACCAGGACACATAGGGATCTCATCACTTCCCTTCCACCGGTAAGCTTCAGGGACTTTCCCAACACTCTCTCTTTTTTTCTCTTGCTCCCTGTGACCTGGAGGGGCATTAGGGCCTACAGAGTTTCCCGTCTACTTGGCTACATGTTCTACATTCTACAAAAGCCCAGGCACCTGTCAGGGAATTCTCTTCTACTCCACGAGAAAGGTGTCTTGGAGTGAAGACCTCAGAACATTCTCTTGGCCCTCTCTCTCTCCAGGTTGGTTGAGGGAACAGAAGGATGCTCCTTGTTCCTTCCCCAACTTCTGATAGCCCTTCCCTCCGGTCATGGGGACCTCTCAGTCCAACCCCCCTTGAAACACACCCTTAGGGTGTCTCCTCGCCAATCTCTCGACCCTTGGTCTTTCTGGCTACATCAGACCAAAGAAGCTCTACCTGGCCACAATATAAACTCGACAATGGCTCTCAGTGGCCCGAAAACAGCACTTTCAATTCCAATATCCTTTGAGACCTAGATAATTTTTGCCACCGGACAGAAAAAGCTTTTGAAATCCCTACTAACAGGTTTTATTTCTCCTCCGCTCCCACCCCTCACTTTACTGCTCATGTTCCACTCATCAGATCCTCCTCGCAAAGTCCTCTCCACCCTCTCAAATTGGTCCTCAGCCCCTTTCTCTGTTTTCTGACTCTTTTGACCCAGCTGATCATTCATCTCCACCTCTCCTGCTCCCGCTGCCCCCCTTACAACCCTGCTGTAGAATCCACACCCCATGCTCTACCCTCTGAGAACTCTAACTGCCTGCCTTCCCCTGTGCACTCTCTGCCAAATCTCCTCCCCCAAAACTGCCAGCAACCAAATTCACAGGTGGCTGGCCAGTTCCCTTTGTGTGAGTTTGCAGCAGGGGAGGGTATTATCGGGGTAGCCATTCCTTTTTCACTCTCTGATCTTTCTCAAATCGAAAAACGCCTCGGCTCTTTCTCTTCAGACCCTCTTAACCAGCAGCCACCTTCTCCCCAGTCCCTGAGAGCCCAAATCTTGAGAATGTGAGCTCCAAAACAGCCTTTCCCATCTAACACTCATTCTCGGGCCACCCAAAGACTGCCTTCCTCAACAGCCTCTTCTATTCCTGTGTCCATTCTACCCCTGAGGGAGGCAGCAGGAACTGAGGGCATAGTCTGAGTCCACACCCCATTCTCTATGTCCAGCCTCACAGATTGAGAGGCATCTCAGGTTTCTTTTTCCACTGACCTGACCACCTTTACTCCCCCGACATATGCCACAAACTTTAAAAAAATAGACACAGGTCCACAAACCCCTCAAAAAGACCTCGTTAACCTGACCTTTAAGGTCTTTAATAATAGAGACCCAAATCCAAAAACAAAGGTGAGATCAGGCCAAGGCTGAGCCCAGTAGGAGGCCTTCCAGCTCCCAGCCACCACTCTCATGAACCCCAAACTGTTGGAAGCCAATCCACCCTGGCTGCGCACGGGAAGCTTACCCGAGGCACATGTTGACAATAACGAGGCCGTTTCCAGAATTGGGCATTTTGTCACTCGAGTAAAAATAAAATGTCATGAGTAAAGATTAATCTCTTTATAGTGCAATTCTTAACCTTTTTATATTAATGTCAATATTGGAACAATGTATCTTGGATGTTTTCACTATGTATCTTTGCTACGCAACACCGATGTACATGTTTACATCTGGTTTTAGAATTGCATTATTGTTCATGAGTAACGTGAGTAATAATATTACTCGAGTGATGCCCAACTCTGGAGACAAATATTTGAGTTATGCAATTTTTTGTCTCTGTCGATGCGTGTCACCCAAACTCGTGTATCAGAGGTGTCACCCGAACAGTGATGGCGAACCTATGACACGAGTATCAGAGGTGACACGCAAACTCACTGGGATATAAAATGTGAGTGTAGTAAAGCTGTACCTGGGTAGTAATGCATGTGCCTCGGGTAAGCTACACTCACAGCTTTACTACACTCACATTTTATATCCCTCTGAGTTCGCGTGTCACCTCTGATACGCGTGTCATAGGTTTGCCATCACTGTTCTATGTTCTACTTTCTATGAAAGCCCAGGCGCCTGGCCGGGAATTCTCTTCTACTCCACGGGAAAGGTCTCGGGGTGACGACCTTGGAACCTTTTCTCGTCTCCCTTTCTACAGGTTGGCTGAGGGAAAAGGAGGACGCTCCTTGTTCCTTCCCCAACTTCCGATCACCCTTCCCTCTGGTCATGGGGACCTCTCAGTCCAAACCCCCTCGAAACACACCCTTAGGGTGTCTCCTCACCAATTTTTTGACCCTTGGTCTTTCTGGCTACATCAGACCAAAGAAGCTCTACCTGGCCACAATATAAACTCGACAATGGCTCTCAGTGGCCCGAAAACAGCACTTTCAATTCCAATATCCTTTGAGACCTAGATAATTTTTGCCACCGGACAGAAAAAGCTTTTGAAATCCCTACTAACAGGTTTTATTTCTCCTCCGCTCCCACCCCTCACTTTACTGCTCATGTTCCACTCATCAGATCCTCCTCGCAAAGTCCTCTCCACCCTCTCAAATTGGTCCTCAGCCCCTTTCTCTGTTTTCTGACTCTTTTGACCCAGCTGATCATTCATCTCCACCTCTCCTGCTCCCGCTGCCCCCCTTACAACCCTGCTGTAGAATCCACACCCCATGCTCTACCCTCTGAGAACTCTAACTGCCTGCCTTCCCCTGTGCACTCTCTGCCAAATCTCCTCCCCCAAAACTGCCAGCAACCAAATTCACAGGTGGCTGGCCAGTTCCCTTTGTGTGAGTTTGCAGCGGGGGAGGGTGCTATCGGGGTAGCCATTCCTTTTTCACTCTCTGATCTTTCTCAAATCGAAAAACGCCTCGGCTCTTTCTCTTCAGACCCTCTTAACCAGCAGCCACCTTCTCCCCAGTCCCTGAGAGCCCAAATCTTGAGAATGTGAGCTCCAAAACAGCCTTTCCCATCTAACACTCATTCTCGGGTCACCCAAAGACTGCTTTCCTCAACAGCCTTTTCTGTTCCCGCGTCCATTCTACCCCTGAGGGTGGCAGCAGGAACTGAGGGCATAGTCTGAGTCCACACCCCATTCTCTATGTCCAGCCTCACAGATTGAGAGGCATCTCAGGTTTCTTTTTCCACTGACCTGACCACCTTTACTCCCCCGACATATGCCACAAACTTTAAAAAAATAGACACAGGTCCACAAACCCCTCAAAAAGACCTCGTTAACCTGACCTTTAAGGTCTTTAATAATAGAGACCCAAATCCAAAAACAAAGGCGAGATCAGGCCAAGGCTGAGCCCAGTAGGAGGCCTTCCAGCTCCCAGCCACCACTCTCATGAACCCCAAACTGTTGGAAGCCAATCCACCCTGGCTGCTTGAGGCAGTCCCTGCAGGGATGTTTCAAGGAACCTTTGAATGGAGATGGGAACCCCCCTGGCCTTTTGTATGGAATGGATAGGATTGGGACCAAATAGTATAAATACAGATGTTAGATGACAATAAAAAGAGGAACCTGGCTATGATGATCACCTGAACACTGCCTCGGTGTCATTCATTCTTCGCCGACTCCGTCCACACCTTTGGGAACCCCTACCCGCTGGGGCTGGACCCCAGCACCAAACCAAGTGCCAGTCCTCCAACCGCGGGTAAGTCAGGGGCTAAGGCTCCTCCGGGCCCATGCTTCAAATACAGTAAGGAAGGACACTGAGCCAAGTCTTGCTCAAACCCGAGACCCCCGCCTGGGCCCTGCCCAAGGTGCGGAGGGAAGGCCACTGGAAATCAGACTGTAGTCTGGCCCTCCGGTTCAGGCCTCAGCCAGTCCAGCATGGCCGCCCTCTGGATCTGGTTTGGAGCTTCCAGACCTCCTGGGACTGGCCACCGAAGAAGCTGCCCAGGCCCTGACAGGGCCCCACAGACTTACACCACCAGGACAGAGCCTCAGGTAACAACTGTGGTGGCAGGTAAGCCGATCTCCTTTTTAATTGGCACTGGAGCCACTTATTCTGCCCTCTCCGAATTCGCTAGGACCCTTGTCCACTCCTCAGTCTCTATTATGGGGGTTGACAGATTAGTCTCACAACCATTAGCCTCCTCACCTCTACACTGCATCTTACTAAATTTCCCCATTCACTCTCTTCTCATTCTACATTGGTGCTTGGCCAGGGCTACCATGTATCCTCTCATAAAGCCCAGTTGTCCCAAACCACAGTCACCTACCTCAGTTTCACTCTCTCACCCCACAGGGCCAAGCCATTCCTGGGACTGTAAAGGCCTTATCTCCTTATCTCCTCTATGACTGTCCCCTCCTCTGAACAAGAAATTTTCTCCTTTCTCAGGCTCACTGGGTACTCTTGCCTCTGGGTTCACAACTTTAGTCTTCTTGCAAAGCTCCTCTATGACATGACATGGTGAAGGGACCCCCTCACTAGGCCTTCAGATCCCAAGGCCAACATTCTCACCCCTTTAATGCTCTGAAAACTGCTCTGACCTCAGCGTCTTCTCACATCACCCCTCTCCCCCACTCCACCCGCCCTGTCCCAGGACTACATGCTGACAGGCCGTTCCTCCCTTGTCCTGTATTGGCCCCTCTTGCCCTTGTGTCAAGAGGGACCCTCTTCTCACTATCCAATTGCCCACAGCTGTTGCCTAAGTTCTCTGTTAATGTTGAAGTCATGGTGGCTGGTACCATGGATCTGTCTCTCGCCCAATGGCGTGAACTGGGCCCTCTCTGGAGAAGAAACGTGGGTTCCCCAAGATATGTGATCAATGCCGGGACCCCGCCAGCAGGCGAGGGGATCCCAAGGCAGTTGCTGGGCATGGAGGCCACAGGGGCATAGGCTACCAAGGAGACAGAACTGAACCTCACATCACCCTACTTGGCCCAGAGATGGCTGGTAGTCAACGACGGGTAAGACCCCACAGGGTGGGGCAACCTAAGACAGGCACAGCCGGGGGCCAGTAGGAGAGAACTTGGGGTTCAACAGAGGTGGGGCACAGATCCTCACCCCCCC
>NW_005358975.1:12444-12932 GCF_000412655.1 Myotis brandtii | reverse complement strand
CGCTTCCCACGCCCAGCTCAGATCGGGACGTACCCAGATAAGAGACCTGGCTGACAGCAGCTGCCCTCTCACTGCAACAGGACTTGTTTCCCATTTCTACCTTGGACCACAGGGAAAGGGGCAGCTGAAGGAAAGGGCTGTGTCAGGATGCTGCCTTATTCTCTTTCTTCTCCCTCTTTTTTTCTAACAAAGCTCTGTGTGCACTCCATCCACTATGTTTGTTGTTATGCTTGCTATCATTGCTTGTCAGTCTTCTTCTGAGTCTTAACCCAATCCGAGAGGTGGCTGCTGATTTACATGCGCTGTCATTTAAAATAAAAAAATGGGGGAATTTGTTGGAAGCCAATCCACCCTGGCTGCTTGAGGCAGTCCCTGCAGGGATGTTTCAAGGAACCTTTGAATGGAGATGGGAAACCCCCTGGCCTTTTGTATAGAATGGATAGGATTGGGACCAAATAGTATAAATACAGATGTTAGATGACAATAAA
>NW_005358975.1:7925-11983 GCF_000412655.1 Myotis brandtii | reverse complement strand
CTCAAATAAACTCACAAAAATTCTTTACAGGTTTCAATGTTTTTACATTAACAAAGCTTTTGGGAGAAATGAGAGAGATCTTAGCAGTAGACCAAGCCAAGCTCCAAAATCATCTTGTAGTTTTACCAAAAAGTGAAATTTATCTCTGTATTCTTATAAGAAATATTAGTGGTATTTCCCAAAATAAAAGAAATTGCATTTTTGCACAAATATGAGAAAATAGAAAAGTTTTATTATAGTAACAATAAGCAAACAATTGAAATGGGAAGGGGAAGCAGTGTGGGGATGACCCACCCAGCAGTAAGTACTCAAGGTGTGGGGTGATGGAGGGCGGTGGCAACAGTTAATTTCACAAGAAAAGGAGAGAACTAGTTATTCAGAAAAGTGGTTACCTTGGGGTTGCTCAAAGACTTTCTACAGAAACATCTGAATACACTGAACATTGTTCTCTTAGCTGTTGAATCTCTGTCTTTTGCTCTTTCTGGCATTTCACTTAGTTGAGTTCTGAGAAATCTGTTTTTCAGACAACTCTTTTTTCTTGAATGGGCAGATGATAAGGAACTATTTCAATCCTTCAAAAGAATGTAATTCAACAAATTTATGTTCATTTAGAAAGAATTATATAAGCATTTCTAGCCATCCATTACCTAATGCAAATAATGAATTTCTTTAACCACATGGGTAAAAAGATCATTGTCATCCCAAAGGCAAAAATGTGGAGTAGAAGCCACAGGAAGAGATTATGTGTCAATCTAGAAAGACTCTAGAGAATCATTGTCTTTTGGTCTCCTGCATTCCCTTTCTCTGTCTCTAAGAAAGAGTTCAGAAGATAGGGAGAAACCATACTTTCTAGTTTGGAATTTCACAAATTGAGAATGTGTCTCATCCCTGTTAAATAAATCAAACAGATATCTACCAATTGCCAATAAGAAACTTTACTAAACACCCAATCCTGAGAACTTGAAGAAAAGAAATAGAGAACTCTGACTTTGGGTAATGAGTAATATGGGAAGGAGCACTTGAAAATATGCAGGAAACAGATTTTCAAAAAGCTTAAGTTCACCTGAATAGTCTAAAGAAAAAAGGTAAAATGGTCATTGCTATACCTATGATTATGCTAAATATACTAATATCTGCCTCACTCTCAACTTCATGTCTGGCTTCCTGCATCCTATTTAGATGGCAAGTCTCCCTTTCTACAAATATCTTCTCCATTTCTGCCTTTCTCTTTTCTTGCTCCATTTCATCCTTCAGGTTTCTGAATAGTTTTTCATATTCCTCTGTTAACTGCCTTTTCTCAATCTCCCATTCAGCTATGTATTTTTTTTGTTTCACTTGAATCTGTTTCTGAATCTCCTCCTCAGCCCTTTGGTACATCTCATCAGTGTAGAATCCTCCCTTGTTCTGCATCACTATGCGCTGGACCAGGTCCAGCAGCTGTGCCCTCTGAGCCTCCTGCTCAGCCCCTGTCGCCTTATTGTTGAACTCACAGTGACGACCCCTGAACTGCTCCATCAGATCTTGAATGCCTTTTGGAGCTTCCTTTAAGTAATCATGGAACTCAATGCCATCCAAGTCATCTATCCGGGTGAATAAGAGAATCATGTATCTCCTATCTTTGGGTCCAAACATTGATAGCATCTTCTCCACGGCCTTTTGTTCTTCCTTTGTGTACCGGCCCAGTGAGACTACCAGGAGCACAACATGAGGGCCAGGGGAAGTCAGGAGGATGCACTTAGCAATCTCTCTTTGTGTGTCAGCATCCAGTACCTCAGTGTCGAAAATACCAGGTGTGTCCACAACAACAATTTCTCTCCCATTCCACGTGCTGCTCTCTTTCTGACAGACTTTGGTGATGGATTTTGCTGCCATTCTGGAATGAAATGCTTTCTTTCCAAGGATGCTGTTCCCTGTGGCACTTTTTCCTGCTCCAGTCTTACCCACTAAGACAAGTCGCAGCTGTGAATCTCTGGGGTCTTGGTTTCCAAGCCCTGGGATATCAGGAAACAAAAACACAGCATTAGGATTGATCTCCAACATTTCCTGATGCAAGGGCCCCGCACACTTGTTTTTCTCTATTGCCCACTAGTGTCCTGTCACTGAGCCACCTCTGCACTCACAGGAGGTCTGTGGAACACCTGGGCCTCACCTCCCTCCCAAAGGAGGTGGGGAATGCTGGGAACTTCTCAGGGGTCCCTTGGGCTGCTCTCTCTGACCTGCGGAAGCTAAGTGCCCATGGAAGAAGGTGCAAAATGGTACAAGTAAGAACTCTGAGCCACGGCTGGTAGCTGTTCCTCATAAGCTAATGTAGGAAATAACACAAAATCTGACTTTGGAACATCACAGTGGAAGATCCCCTTCCCCCAAATGATATCCAAAATGGAACTTTTATTCTTTCCATTAAGAAGTCAGATAGGTGGTTGATTCAAGTCATCCCACCCTGAAAGGGAGTAAAGGGCACATGGGCAGAATGGCTAAGTGTTCCTTCATATTTCACATATGCATCCATCTTCTCAGGTATTCTGAACCACAGGAGAACAAAATGCCTTACTTTTAATTTACGACCTAAATGTAGAAACCTAATGAAGTTTTCCTATCTTAAATTAGTATATAGAAGACTTCTATCCAGGAAGTAGTGACAGTTCTCTGGAATTACTCTAAAATCCCTTGATACATAAATAATAGTAATAACAACTCATACAGAGTAGCATTAGTGGAGTTACACCTTTTTAGTTTTATTTGGTTAGACATGTCTACTTTCTAGGACACCTGGAACTTAATAACAGAACAGCATAGCCTAACGCCTGAATGATGTTTTAAAGATCACTGTGTCTTAAGTTAAACACCAAATCATCTATATAGATCTTTTTCCTCTTTCCAGTCAGTATTTCTCTGCTATCTCTTCCATGTGACTACAAAGTTGAAGCCTTCAGGATTTGTTCAGCAGAGACAGGGACCATAGAAGTCAACTGACAAGCACATCTGAGAGCCTGTTTCTCCGTGAAGGAAGACCCTGTCAGCACAGCCCTTGAGTAAAACTGACTCTTGCAGGAGGAAACCTGATTACAATGACCTGTCTCTACTTTGAGTCAATGCATACATCACCACACTGACAATATTGCTGACATGATTGTAAACTCCATTTTATTTTTCAGAGATATCATCACCATTCACCCAGTTCCTCAGACAAAACTGGGCATCTCCCTGGATTCCTCTCTTTCCCTTACCTTCCAGATCTGACCCATTGGCAAGTTCCCAAATCTGACCCCTTCTCTCCATTTTGAAGACCATCATACTAGCCCAAGCTACCATCACCATCAATGACTCAGCTAGTCCCTTAAGTGGTCCCTTTAGTTCTGTTGTGCCCTCTTTTTCTATTCTGTACATTGGAATGATTTTTTTTAAAAAAATTCAATCAAACAGGAGAGAGATTTTGCAGAACCCCGACTCTGGCTTCCAAAAAATCAGTAGTTATTCCCTATTTCCCACATACTTTAAGGTGAAGCTGTTCCTAATCCAAGGATTAGCAAAATCATTCCTAAGGCAAAGTATCCCACATCTGATAACCAGAATTCTGAGATGAAGAAGTAAATTTCCAGAAGCTGAGAGCAGTGGCAACAAGATGGCTACGTTGAAGAGAAAATGTGGGTGGGATCAAATTATTATTTAGTTAGCACCACAGTAGAAGACTCCAACCTAAGGATATCCTGAGGGCATTAGTTGGTCATCCATAGAGAAGTAGGAAAATCAAGGGAGGTGAAATGAAAAGTCACCAAAGGCCAGATCCAACACCGCAACAATTTGCCAATGCTGATAGCATATGGCAGTCTGTGTGATAGACTGCAGAGATGGCCATGAATTAATCCCAGGTCTGTACACAAGTCTCTTGAGCATGTGGATCTGCAGCTCCTCCCACAAGGTGCTGAGTCTGTTTCTCCACCCCTTGCATCTGGGTGGGGCCTGTGACTTGGTCTGGGCAATAGGGCAGTAGAAGCATGATGCTAGTACACCCCAAAAGTGCTGATGCCCTGGGGCTTGATGTCCCTTGCTCTTCAGAA
>NW_005358975.1:5147-6732 GCF_000412655.1 Myotis brandtii | reverse complement strand
CATTGCTACATTGCTACTTCATAACTGTAATGTTGCTACTGTTATGAATCATAATGTAAATATCTGATATGCAGGATGGGACCCCTGTGGCTTAAATGAGTACAAGCAGAGAGGACAGGAGAACCCACTGCCAGGTTCCTTGGTCCCATCTGGCTTGGAGAACCCAAGCACCCTCTCACCATGGCCGGTACTGGATTCACTGAAGTTGAAAGGAGTAATGTCCAATTGAGCTGCCATCATAGTTTCAATTTCTGTAGATAAGAAACAGAACTCATTTTAGGGAAATGGATAGTAACTGCAAACCAAAACCGCATGCAGCCAACAGATTTTTTATTTTCCATAAACTTGCTACTTGATTTCACCTCCCCTGTTTCCCAACACTTCTCCTCAACTCCCCAATGTCAGTTTCGTTTTCACTTGTTGCTTCTTCTCTACACAAACATATTTCAAGTGCTTCCTCAGCTCTGGTTCTGGGCGCCCTTCCCCATCCACTGAGTAAATTATTGTTTTGAATGCCATTTGTATGTACTCATAGCCTAGATTCGACCCTCCTTAGAATTTTGAACTTTTATATCCTATTCAACTTCCCCATTGGGCAAGTTCATGGGCATCTCAAACAGAACTCGACAAAAATGGAGCCTTTGACCGTCTCCCAAACTCCAGACCATCTAAATGATTCTGCCCCCATTTTGGTAGATGCCATCACCATTCAGCCAGTAGCAGCTGCAGAACCTTGGGGTCAGTTGCGTCTCCTCTTTCCTCACTTGCTCATCAGTCTACCATCAAATCCTATGGATTTTAACTCCAAAACATGCAAAGTTATCCATCATTTCCACCTTTATGCTAAGCCAAGCCACATTTGTTTGCCATGCTTACAGACTCCTAACCAATCATTTCATCTTCAGTTCTTTTTCTCCTCTATAATCAAGTGCTTTTTTAATACTAATTTTTTTTAATTTCCTCCAATGCCTCTTCCCCCAGCACCATTACAAAAAAAAATACAGCTGTGCTGAGGTCCACTTGCTATTTGTTCTAATCACATTCCCAGGGGTTCCGACAGAACTCATACCACAGTAGGAAGCTGTTTGTCTGTTTTTTACTATGCCCCTTTAGGTTCTGAGCTTTGTGATGATGATAGGATCATCTGTGTCTTGAATTTCTCTTATTACCTGGGACAAGCACAGTACTGGACAGAGAGTGGTTCTCAATAAATATTTGTTAAGCCAATAAATCAATCAAAAATCTTTCTGATTTTTTTTGCTTCCTTTCTGATATTTCTGCCCAGCATATATCTGTGAAAAAGATTATTCTTTCCTTATTCAATGCTTAGAGTCATAAAAACATGCTATTACAGTTTAAATACTTTTTCTCTTTGCTACTTAAAAACATTTGGCAATGGGGAAAGTGTAAAAGGGAGTGATTTAAGTAGAACAAGAAATTGAGAGAAAGGAACATAGACATAAAGAAAAATGGCAGGAAATAAGTACCTATCAATAATGACCTTAAATGTAAATAGATCACATGCTCCAACAAAAGACACAGACTATCTGCATGGATAAGAAAACATGAGCCATATATATGCTGT
>NW_005358975.1:0-2719 GCF_000412655.1 Myotis brandtii | reverse complement strand
ATGACAAACCTACAGCCAACATCATACTCAATGGGCAAAAACTAAAAGCATTTCCCCTAAGAACAACAACAAAACAGTGATGTCAGCTTTCACCACTCTCATTCAACACTAGAGGCCCAATGCATGAAATTCCTGCAAGGGGCTCAGCCTTCGCAGCCCCAGCTTTATCTGGAAGGTCATCCAGAAGGACATACGAAGGTCATTTGGTTTTCCAGTCTAATTAGCATATTACTCTTTTATTATTATAGATAGTACTGGAAGCCTTAGCCACAGCAATCAGACAAGAAGAAAGCAAAAAAGGCATCCAAATTCCAAAGGAGTTAGTAAAACTGTCATTATTCACAAATGACATGATATTGTACATAGAAAATCCTAAAGACTCCACCAAAATACTACTAGATTTAATAAATGAATTTAGAAATGTAGGAGGATACAAAATTATCAACCAGAAATCCATGGCATTTTTATATAACAATATTGAAATCTCAGAAAGAGAAAATAAACAAACAATCCCATTTACCATTGCAGCAAAAAAAATTAAGATACTTAGGAATAAACTTAACCAAGGAGGTAAAAGACCTGTGCTCACAAACTATAGCACGCTAATAAAAAGAGATAGAGGAAGATGTAAACAAGAGGAGGAATATACCGTGTGCATGGATTGGTAGAATTAACATCATGTCCATACTACCCAAAGCAATCTGTAGATTCCATTTAATCCCTATTAAAATACTAACTGCATATTTCATAGATATAGAACAAATGATAAAAATATTCATGTGGAACCAAAAAAAGATTGCTAATGGCTGTAGCCATCTTCAGAAAGAAGATGTTGGTGGGATCACAATACTGCATATCAAGTTCTACTACAAAACCACTGTAATCCAATCTGCTTTGTACTGGCACAGAACAGGCATATAGATAAATGGAACAGAGCAGAGAACCCAGAAATGGACCCAAGCCATTATGCTCAGTTAATATTTGACAAAGGAGACAAGAACATACAATGGAGTCAAAAGAGTCTCATCAATAAATGATGTTTGAAAAAATGGACAAGTACATGCAAAAAATGAAGCTAGACCACCAACTTACACCATACACATGAATAAACTCAGAATGATCAAAGACCTAAATGTAAATTGTGAAACCATAAAAATCTAGTAGAAAATATACAGGCAAAATCTCAGACATCACACGTAGCACAATTTTCACAGATACATGGCCTAGGGTAAGAGGAACAAAGGAAAAATTACCCAAATGAGACTAGAGTAAATTTAAAACCTTCTGTACATCAAAAGAAACACGTATCAAAATGAAAAGTGAACCCATATTATGGGAGAACAATATATCTGATAAGGGGTTAATTTCCAAAACATATAAAGTACTCATACAACTCAACAAAAGGAAGACAAAGAACCCCATTAAAAAATGGACAGAGGACCTGAGTAGGTACTTCTCCAAAGAAGACATACAAATGACCAAGAGACATATGTAAAAATGCTCAGCAGTAACTCATTATCAGAGACATGCAAATTAAAATGGCAATGAGTTGTCACCTCACACCTGCCAGAATGGCTAACATTAACAGGTCCCAGTCCTAAACCAGACCCTCACCCCAGGGTTCCAGAGCTGGGAAGACAGGTCCTGGTAACTTCAGGCTGTATAAACCAGGGAGGATTGTGGCTGAGTGACATGGGGCTGCTGGAGACCCAGATATTGCTCTTAAAGGGCCAGTGCACAAACTTACTCAGACTCGATCCCTCAGGCTTCAGACTTTGTTAAAATCTCTGAAAAAAAGCAGCAGCTGCCATCAGCATGCCCCAAACCTTCAATAAAAAGCCTAAGAATCACTAGTAGCACCAGCCTGCCTTACTTCAGGGCTGGGCCTCGCCTGGGTACTTCACAAGTCCAGTACAGATAACAGCCATCTACAGTCTTTGCAGTATGCAAAGCAGCTATCCCTCTTCTAGAAATTTTCTTAATTGAAATAAAAACGTAGATTTGTATGTGAATGCTTCCTTATTATAATATTCATAATATTTCACACTGGAAGCACCCAAATGTTCTTCAACTGGTGAATGAATAAACAAATCTTGGTATATGCATACTGTTGTGGGTTAAATTGTGCCCCCTAAAAGTATATGTTAGAGTTTTTATACCTGAAACCTCAAAATGTGTTATTTGAAAATAGGTCCTTTGGAGATATACCATAATTTGTTCAGATGGGGTCATACTGGAAAATGAATACAACAAGCTCACTCACTTCTTCACCATCGAAAACAGAAAATCAGGAAATCTTCTTCCTGTGTGGCACCAATACCTATCTCTGTCTCCAGGTAAACTGACCTGGGACCTGTACCCTAATTTATCTTGCCCTGGAAATAGACATTGCCCCTAATAGTCCTTTGAGGTTCCTCTCACCACTTACACATGGACCACGAGAGACATCGTCATCCTTCCTCTCCTTGTTGGCCTAGGAATAGCTACAGGTCTAGGCACTGAGGGACTGGCAGTCTCCCTTTCCTGCTATCAGAGCCTATCCAAAGATCTTGCAGATAGCCTAGAGGAAATTTCCCAAAATGTTGTCTCGGTCCAGGACAAGACAGATTCATTGGAAGCAGCTACCCTCCAAAATCAGAGAGGACTTGACCTCCTCACAACTGAGAAAGGGGGGCTATGCCTATTCATAGAGCAGCGGTTCTCAACCTGTGGGTCGCAA
>NW_005358974.1:0-518 GCF_000412655.1 Myotis brandtii | reverse complement strand
AGTGATCATCCCAAAAATTCATGTGCCCATCTGACATCATACATTGTTATTATGATACTAAAGGCCCGGTGCATGAATTTTGTGCATGCGGGGGGGAGGGGGGGGGAGGGCTCGGGGGATGTTCTACTGCTGATTTACAGGAATAGGGCCTAAACCGGCAGTCGGACATCCTTCTTGCAATCCGGGACTGCTGGCTCCTAACCCCCTCTGCCTGCCTGCCTGCCTGATTGCCCCTAACCACCTCTGCCTGCCTTATTACCCTTAACCACCTCTGCCTGCCTGCCTGATCACCCCTAACTGCTCCCCTGCTGGCCTGATCGCCCCTAACCACCTCAGCCTTGCTCCACACCTGGGACCCAGGATTCCCTCCTCTGGCCAGTTGCAGGCACCTGGGACCTGGGCTTCCCTCCCTCTGGCCAGCCACAGGCACCCAGGATCTGGGCTGGCTTCACCCAGGCCGGCCACAGCTGCAGGGGACCGTGGGTGGGCGACTTCGCCTGGGCCGCAGCCACAGGCGC
>NW_005358973.1:0-795 GCF_000412655.1 Myotis brandtii | reverse complement strand
TAGAATTATTTATTAGTGCATCATACATGCATGGATCCTGCTAATTATAATGGAGTATATGATAATAATTGTGACATAAATCTTATCCTCAGATTTCTTATCATCTACTTACAATCACACTATAGGGTGTAGAATTAAAACTTTACTCCATTATCTACTACTGACAGAACTTTGGGCAAGATAGTAAATGTCTTGAGACTTTAGCTTTCTTCTTCATTAAATATATGGGGATAGTAACTTATCTCTGTAGAATTTTATGAGCTTTGGAGATAATGTTTATAAAGTATATGGTGTATGGTTAATGATGGTTGCTTGATGAATGCCTTTGACGATGATGATGACAATAATGATGACAATGGTGATAAAAGCAACACTGATGATGAATTGGGGGGAGAAGGACACCCAAAGTTAGCAATAACAAGGTAAATGGGGACTTTATGACTGCCTTACAAGAAACTTATATGTTTCACAAGGGAAGTTCAAAAGAGGAAATTATATGTTTATAAGAATAAGGGAAATGTTATGCTAATTGAGAAAATGAGAGCATAAAATAATAAATGCATGCTCTGATTACAAATATGTAAAAGCATAGAAATATATAAAAAAGAATCTAAAGTGAGTTGAAGTAAATTCTATATCTTTTCTGTAGGGTAACTTCAATGCATAGTAGAACACACACACACACACACACACACACACACACACATGCATGGGTGCGTGGGCACATACACACACACACACACACACACACACATACCCACTCATCCAGTGTTTTTCTCCTATATGTCAAGGAGG
>NW_005358972.1:287-629 GCF_000412655.1 Myotis brandtii | reverse complement strand
ATTTCTTCAAATAGGTTTTCAATATCTTGCTCTCTGTATTTTTCTGGCACCCTGGTAATTTGGATGTTGGTACGCTTGAAGTTGTTCCAGAGGCTCCTTACACTATGTTCATATTTTTGGATTCTTTTTTCTTTTTGCTCTTCGGGTTGGGTGTTTTTTGCTTACTCGTATTTCAAATCATTGACTTGATTCTTGGGATCGTCTAGTCTACTGTTGAATCCCTGTACATTATTCTTTATTTCAGTCAGTGTATGCTTAATTTCTGATTGGTCCTTTTCCATTTTTTTGGCATTCTCACTAAGATCCTTGAAGGTCTCACTAAGTTCCTCGGAGGTTTCTAGA
>NW_005358972.1:0-242 GCF_000412655.1 Myotis brandtii | reverse complement strand
TATCCAGTATTTTGCTTTCATCCATTTCTTTCATTTGTGACATGTTTCTTTGTCTCCACATTTTGGCTGCTTCCCTTTGTTTTTTTCTATGTATTGGGTAGCTGCTAAGACTCCTTGAGTTGATAGAGTGGCCTTGTGTAGTAGGTGTCCTATAGGGCCTGTGGCTCAGCCTCCACAATCACCTGAGGTGGACATTCTTTTTTTTTTCTTTTTTTAAATTTTTATTTGTTTTTTTTTTTTTT
>NW_005358971.1:0-805 GCF_000412655.1 Myotis brandtii | reverse complement strand
GTCTGTCACAACTCTGAAACTCTGCTGCTGTAGCTCAGAAGTAGACAGAGACAAGATTTAAAGGAATGTATTGTGTTTTCTTTCTAGTCTTTCTTCTTACAAACATGCATTGGGACTCTTTTGCCTATGGGCTACTCTGCTGACCCCCTTCTTCGCTTGTTAGATGGCCACCTTCCTGCTCTGTCCTCAGATGGCCGAGACAGAGAGAGACAGAGATCACCTTTCTTGTGCCTCTTTTATGAGGCCACTAATCCCATTTCCAAGGGTTCCACCCTCATGACCTAACACCCCCCAAAGACTCCACCTGCAAATGCTGTCACATTGGGGATTTGGGCTTCAACATAGGAATTTTAGAGGAAGAGACATAGGAATTTCAGAGGAAGAGACAAACATTCAGTCATAGCACCAGATCAATGATAAAAATGGGGACAGGATGGAGCTCCAGGAGACCTAATGGTGAAGGATGTTGTCATTCATTTTGGACTTCTCCAACCCTCATTTACAGTAAAAAAACTCATGATAGTTTCTGTTTATCATACCATCATCGGGTTTCTACTGCCTTTTTTCATGTCCTCTCCTTTCTGTTTTCATTTTGACTGGGTTTGGCTCTATCATCATAAGTCTAGGGTTTTGTAGTTAATTTCCAGCCAGCCTCCTTTCCTTTCATGCCCTCCCACCCCACCCCTCCCACCCTCACACCCTGCACGAGGCCACCGTGCCTTTCCTAAAAGCCAGCTTTCTTGGTGACCCCCTCCCCACCCTGTACCTTTCAGTGGATGATGGAGGAGGAGGAGGATGTTTTTCA
>NW_005358970.1:0-244 GCF_000412655.1 Myotis brandtii | reverse complement strand
AAATGGCGGAGGCTTAGATGGACGTGTTGGTGCTTTGTCCCGGACCAGATAAGGGCGAGCAGCTGAAACGGGTAACATACAGCCCGAACAAGCAGAGGAGATTCAGCTGAGAGACAGTCTGCAGCCAGGAAAGACAGAGAACTCCTAGAAAATGGGGATGGTTAGAAATTGAGGCTGAAACGTCCCCCTGGGTGCCAGCCCAGCGGAGTGACCGCGCCATCTTGAGTAGCTGTTATCCGCATCC
>NW_005358969.1:0-466 GCF_000412655.1 Myotis brandtii | reverse complement strand
CAGATGGAGTTTCCTGGGCCGGCTGGTCCCAGCACAGCACTGGCAGGAACGGCCATGTGGTTCCAGCCCGAGTGGAACCACCAGAACCCTGTGTTCACCAGCGCAGGAGGGCTCCGCATAGGGCAGTCAGGAACGGAGCGGGTCTAGGGGTCAAGGTGGTGGGGGCTCAGACTGCAGCACCTGAGTGACCAGGTGTCAGAGACAGCAAGAGCCCTGCTCAGCACTGCTGCTCTCAGTTGCTCTGAGTCCATGTATTCTTCTGAATTTTCCTCGACTACGCCGGGGCAGGTCCTTCTCCAACCCTGCCCACTGTACTAACTGTTGGGAACTTAGTCCAAGTGCCTCCTTTATCCTCTGCTCACTAGTTACAGGTGTTGGGTCCAAATGCCTCTACCTGGGGCTGGACCTCTTGGACGCCGGGTCTTATACGGAGAAGTCATGAGAAGTTGTAGGTGTATAAGAATGA
>NW_005358968.1:0-549 GCF_000412655.1 Myotis brandtii | reverse complement strand
TTCTTTTTAATTATTTGACAATTACATACAGAGGATTATTATGCGCCAAATACTGTGCTAGCTACCAATGTTGCAGTGACATACAAGCCATACATGATCAATTTTTTAATCCTATCTAAAGAGGGAAGAATATGCAAATTGAACATCACTCTGTCACAAAGATGGCAGCACCCATAGCCACAAGATGGTGGCGCTCAGTCCCCTCAGCCCCACTAGAGTCCCCCAGTCCTTTCAGCTCTGCTGGGGGCGGGGAGGGTGGCAAGCATGCAGTGCGGCCAGACCCACCCTCAGCCCCCCCCAGCTGCCCAGAGCTGGCCTGAGGCACAGCCAAGCCTCGGATGTCAGCTGCCCAGCTGCCTAGGACTGCCTGAGGCTCAAGTAACCAGGGCCAGCCAAGGCTTGCGCTGCCGGCAGTGGCAGCAGCAGAAGTGTGATGGGGCATCGCCTTCCCCTGATCACTGGGTCACTTTCCACCCCTGAGGGCTCCTGGACTGTGAGAGGGGGAGGCCGGTCTGAGGGACCCCTCTCCAGTGCATGAATTTTCATGCA
>NW_005358966.1:1235-2304 GCF_000412655.1 Myotis brandtii | reverse complement strand
TGAACCAGCTCAACAGAGAGGAACCGAAGGGATCCAACACAACATGCCAATCTTCTTCACAAATACTAAATGACTGCACCATGTCACACAACATCAGTGCCAACACATGAAACATCGCTCACACACACACACACACACACACAGGAATCCTATCTATCTGTCCAAACTCAACACACACAAAACCAATTTCCAGGATTCCCGACTTTGCATACTGCAAAACTTGGGGGACTACAGGGTCCTCCGTACCCCAGCCTCTCGATCCCCTACAACACTCCACACACGGGATCCGATTCGGTACCGCACGCAAGGCACGAGGAAACAAACCGCCATCGAAACCTCCTGCTCTGGCACATCCAATACAAACACGTACCTGCTTCCTTTTCACCTACAAAAAGGAACGGCAAGACTTTAGCGGGTCCACATGGGACACGTGCACATCCACAAACACGTACATGGAATTGCAATCACTTTTCAACACTACAGGACGCAGCCTTTCTGAGAAAAACACAAAACACATCCTCCTGGGCTCACCTGTCACTCTTTCGGATGCTCGCTCGCTAAAATCCTGGCACACATACTGTGCTGGGTGGGCTGCCTATCTGGCACTTGGGCAGACGGCTCATGCTGTGCTGTAGGTTCCTGAAACACACGCATAGGAAGGGACTCACATCAGGCCAGCCCTTGAGATAGGCTCTGCTGGCCCCTTCCCAGCACACAGGCCTTCTTTCTCCAAAGGCCCGAAAGTCTCATCCCAAATTGGGGAGACAAAGGACTGCAAAAAGTATAAACAAACAGTTTCCTCCATACTGGAGGCCCAGAACTTGAAACACACATTTTTCTCTGGGCCTCCACACAATTGCCTAATAAAATGGAACTCCTACAGTCGGCACTGCAGTTCAGCCTCTGCTTCGGCAGGGTGCTGTCACTATACTCGCTGGCCAACTCGATAAATCCTCACTTGCTCTTGAAGACCTCATGGGAGTCGGTGGTCTTCTTCTCGCAAATGTGGCTCCACAACAATACCATGACGCTCAAATCCTCTACAACACGACATGGCCATCTCAGCAAA
>NW_005358966.1:0-1209 GCF_000412655.1 Myotis brandtii | reverse complement strand
ACAGGAACTTCCACCTTCCATAAATGACTTGGCCTGAAAAAAAGCAACAAGCATTTCCACGGCAGCCTTCACCACACACGGTGGGAAGGAACCCAAACCACACCACACACACTGTTAGGGGAGGGGGAGCCTCACACGCCTGCACGGCACCCGGCAAACGGCTGTCACAACTCATCACCACCTCCACCGCTCTGCCACGGCTCCCTCCAACAGCTGCCCACACCAGTCCTGTGCAAACAATGGGACCAGACGACGGCCATCCAAATGCCACAGGACCAAGGATCACAGCACACACGGACCAATACCCATCTTCCCCACACCCACCATGCCGGGAGGACCCCACACACACTCACACAAACACACACGACCTGCATCAGACCAAGGGCTCCCACCTACAACCATTCACAACAAACACATGCAACACTCAACACAACTCTAGAAAATTCAGAATGACAATTCAACAATCTCTCACATCCATCTTTCTTTCTCTGCTCCCCTCCCTCCCTCCCTCCTTCCCACATCAAAACCTACTGCACCAAGGACACTGCCACGGCACCCACCTGGCCTCTGCCATCACACCCAACTGCCAGGGGGGGCATCGACCTTCCCTCAACCTTCTCACACGGAACATCTTGGAAGCACAGGCAGGGATGAAGGGACACAGGGACGGAAAACTGAGGGGGGAAAATAAACAACGTCTGAAAGACCTTTCAGAAAACGATCATCGCACGCTCTTACAATTCTACTACGTTAAGGACACTTGCACACGCACAACGGAGGACCCATGGACACAGTCTCCCAGGCTGAACAACATCCTGGTCGGCTCACAAACACACTTGGACACCAACACGGCACACACCACCCACCTACATGCTCCACCACACACACACAACACACACACGTCCAAACACACCTCTCCCTCACCACCCACTCAAACCACTCTCCAAAAACGCCACCGCCTGCACAAAGAAGCACCCAAAAACAAGACATGCACCCGCTCCCACACCAACGGGACGACAACATCACAACACAACTCAACCACTTACCTCTGCCGACAACGGCTGGGTCGCTTGCCCCAGGAAGAATGCACGACGACACACTGCTCAGGCATTAAACTTCCATTCCATCAGCCGCACACCGCCTGGCTCAGCAGCAATGCCTACAAAAACTAAGCAGGGGAGTCGCCGGCTTTTAAAGGACTTTGGGCGG
>NW_005358965.1:0-1026 GCF_000412655.1 Myotis brandtii | reverse complement strand
AAAAGGACATTAAGCTCATAGCACCCCTGCAAGGTGGACAGGGCAGGGCTATGTGTGTGCCAGTGTCATTGCAAAGCTGTGTTCCCTAACTGTGGGGCAGGAGGGACAGGGGGAGGACCTGTGATGGACTTCTAATCAGGGAGGCTGCCACACTGCTAGCTCCCCATGCACTGAGGCTGTGGGCTGTGGGCTGTGGCACTGCTGGGCCCAGAGCTGTATTCCTGCCCTTTTTAGAACATAATCTGAAGCTCAGCCCTGCCTGGCCCAGTTCACCCTCTCCTCACTGCCTGCACTGGGCACACACCATTGCTGGAAGTGCTGCCCCTACTCTACCAAGGCTCCTACTGGCAGCTAACTTTAAGATGGCTCAGCCCAGTAAATAAATGTGGTTCATTCATGGCAGCGGTTCTCAACCTGTGGGCCACGACCCCGTTGGCGGTAAAACAATCCTTTAACAGGGGTCGCCTAAGACCATCCTGCATATCAGATATTTACATTACGATTCATAACAGTAGCAATATGACAGTTATGAAGTAGCAACGAAAATTTTATGGTTGTGTCACAACATGAGGAACTGTATTTAAAAGGCCAGAAGGTTGAGAATCACTGATTTATGGGATCTGAACTACGAACCTTCACAGACGGTGTTGTTTGGGCCATTGGGCGACCCAGGAACCGACTTCCAGCCAGGGCTGCAGCGGCACTCATAGCTGCCCTCGGTGTTGTGGCATTGGGTGGATGGGTGGCAGTAGTATTGCCCCGAGGTACATTCATCCACATCTGAGGACAAAGCAGAGAGAGTGTCAGGCCCTCCCTCTACTCCCTGCACATAAAGCTTCATTCCTCTTCTGAAAACATACCCCGATGACACCCCCACTACTCCCTGCTTAAATCCACCAGGCCTGACAGTATACAAAGTTGTTGTGACATTTTCCACTGTAGAAGCACCATAAGCTCAGAGCGACCCTGCAAGGTGGAGAGGGCAAAATTGTGTGTGTGTGAGTCTGTGTGTGTGTGTGTGTGTGT
>NW_005358964.1:0-540 GCF_000412655.1 Myotis brandtii | reverse complement strand
AGCCCAGAATAGCCTACAAGTCCTGCTGCAAGGTTGGAGGGGTCAGAGGGAGGGCAAGAGAAGCTGGCACAATCCAAAAGACAGGCAGACACACTGGGACTTTGTGCTAGGACCCATAGTCATCAGGGAAGTTTCAAGCAGGAACAGACATGGCCATACAGGGTTGATGCAGATGCACTCTGGGGTAGGCAGAGTCATGGATCCCCAAAGTTGTCCACATCCTAATCCCAGAACCTGTGAATATGTTACATTTCATGACAGAAGACACTTTGCAGAGATGATTAAGTTAAGGGTCTTAGATTGGGGGCCTATTCTGGATGCTTCAGGTGGGCCCAATGTCATCACAAGGGTCTTGATAAGGAGGCAGAAGGATGAGGGTCAGAGAATGAGGTGTGATGATGGAAACAGCCTGGAATGTGTGCTTTGTACATGGAGGAAGGAGCCATGAACCAAGGAACGCAGGCAGCTTCCAGAAGTTGGAAATAGCAGGGAACGGATTCTCGCCTACAGCCTCTGGATGGAACTAGCCCTGCCAACCTC
>NW_005358963.1:0-790 GCF_000412655.1 Myotis brandtii | reverse complement strand
TTACTATTTGCAACAGCTTGGATGGAACTGGAGAGCAATCATGCTAAGCAAAGTAAGCCAGGTGGAGAAAGATAAATATCACATGATCTCCCTCATTTGTGGTCAATGAGGGAAAATCGCGACATATGTAGTACCATATATATTACTTTAATCAATAAAGAATTTTTAAAAAAGAAATATTGTGAAAATATCCATACTACACAATGCAATCTACAGATTAAATGGAACCCTGAGGATAATTCTTATGGTATTTTACAAAGACATGAAAAGAGAACCTTGAAATGTATAGAACTAAAAAATGTGAATAGCAAAAACAATCGTGAGTGAGAAGCAAGCTGGTGGCATCACACTTCCTGACTTCAATTTCTTACAAAGACAAAGCAAGCAAACATTGTGTTGCTCAAGACACACAGACACATACATCAACAGAACAGAACAGAAAACACAGAAATAAAGCCAGACACATACTTTCAAGTAATCTTTATCAAAACTGCAACACAGCCGAAACCGGTTTGGCTCAGTGGATAGAGCATCGGCCTGGGAACTCAAAGGTCCCAGGTTTGATTCCAGTCAAGGGCATGTACCTGGGTTGTAGGCACATCCCCAGTAGGAGATGTGGAGGAGGCGGCTGATCGATGTTTCTCTCTCATCGACGTTTCTAACTCTCTATCTCTCTCCCTTCCTCTCTGTAAAAAAATCCATAAAATACATTTTAAAAAAATAAAATAAAAATAAGAGAAAAGTAAAATGTTTAAAAAAAACTGCAAGACAGAGGAAGAAGGGAAAGATA
>NW_005358962.1:0-945 GCF_000412655.1 Myotis brandtii | reverse complement strand
GGCTGAGGGAACCCCGCCCCCGAGTGCACAAATTTTCGTGCACCAGGCATCCAGTCTATATATAAAATCCTAATATGCAAAGTGTCCCCTCAGGAGTTTGACCGACCTGGAGTTCGATCTCTCGCTATGACGTGCACTGACCACCAGGGGTCGGCGCAGAATGAAGGAAGGTCCCAGCCAGCAGCCGGGGAAGGGAGGCCCCAGCCGGTGGCCTGCAGCCGCTACGGACTCTACCCGTGCACGAATTTTGTGCACTGGACCTCTAGTCTTTCATAACAAAGAAGAATACAAACTGCTACCTGATTTTATAAGAAGTACATCTGCTCTGAACATTAAGATCCCACTGGTAAAGAATAATTTTGTCTAAAGGGCTCCTACAGCTAACATGCAGAGCATAACTACAAAATGGAAATTAGAAATGAAAATGGAAACACAACATACTAAAACTTATAGACAGAGGGAAAATTTATAACTACAAATGCTTACATTAAAAAACATAAAAGCTCTCAAATAATCTAACTGGACAACTTAAGGAACTAGAAAAAACTAAACAAACTAAACCCAAAGCTAGATAGAAAGAAAATAACAAAGTTGAGAGCAGAGATATAGAAAAATACAATCAATATAACCAAAAGTTGCTTCAAAAACATCAACGAAGTTGTCATAACTTTTCCTAAATGGACTTAGAAAAAAAGACTCAAATTATTAAAATCAGAAATAAAAAGGATTATAAAAGTGTACTATAAATAACAGTAGGCCAACAAACAGGATAACCTAGATGAAACAGACAAACCGCTAGAAGCACAATACCTACCAAGACTAAATCACAAAGAAATAACCAATTTGAATAGACCTAAAACTTATAAAGATTTTGAATCAGTAATCAAAAATTCCCAACAACACAGAACTTGGACCCAGACTCATACGGGAGAAACTGGACTGTCT
>NW_005358961.1:2605-5479 GCF_000412655.1 Myotis brandtii | reverse complement strand
TCCTATCTAATAAAAGAGAAATATGCAAATTAACCATAACTCCACGACAAAAATGCCAGTGCCCATAGCTGCCGGGGGAGGATGCAGTCGGTGTCACCCCGGCAACATGAGCACAGCAGTCATTGCTGCAGCGACCCACGAGCTGGCGAGCAAGGCTGGAAGGCAGCACCCAGTAGGGCTTGCTTGCCTGTCATTGTGGTGTGGAGCAGGCAGGTCCCGCAAAGAGCAGAGAACCATGGGGAGCGGGCCCAAGAAGTCACTAGGACATCCCCTGAGGACTATCAATGTTCTCAGACCAAGAATTCTCATCAGTTTTTAATTGAGGAGTTAGGTTATATCTAACACACTGGTATTGTTGCTTGTTATATAGATGGAGTTTTAATACTTTAGGTATCTTTATAAATTAAAAAACAGTTTAAATATTTTCATGGATATAAGGGTCTCACTGCCCAGGTCTGACATAATCATTGCAGCCAATATTCTGGTGCTTAGATAGAGCAAAGACACATAAGTAGTGTAAATACATAGTAGAAAAAATATGTCACCTCTGACACACGTGTCATAGGTTCGCCATCACTGGCAATCAATGTTCTCAGACCAAGAATTCTCATCAGTTTTTAATTGAGGAGTTAGGTTATATCTAACACACTGGTATTGTTGCTTGTTATGTAGGTTTAGATTTAATACTTTAGGTATCTTTATAAATTAAAAACCAGTTGAAATATTTTCATGGATATATGGGTCTCACTGCCGAGGTCTGACATAATCATTACAGCCAATATTCTGGTGCTCTAATGAACAAAGCCACGTAAGTAGTGCAAATATATGGTAGATAAAACAGATTTTAAGAAAATATGTTTTCATTGATTTTTTTTTTTTTAGAGAGAGAGGAAGGGAGAGGGAGAGCGAGATAGAAACATCAATGAGAGAGACATCAATCAAATGCCTCCTGCACGTCCTGCTAATGGGGACTGAGGCTGCAACCTGGGTATGTGCCCTGACAAGGAATTGAACCTGCAACCTCTTGGTTCATGGCTCAGTGCTCAACCACTGAGCCACACTGGCTGGAAAGATAAAACATTTGAGACTCATTCCATATCGGTACTTTCCATCACATGAGAATTATCACAGTCTTCTCGAGTTATGTTTTGTGCCATCATTCCAGAAATAAAATCCATAACCGTGATTTACATATTACACTCAGCAATTTAAGGTCATGCAATAAAACAATGCTTTAGCTTTGAAAGTGAGTGAGGAAGGAAAGACTGAGGTGATACGGTATGGACAGGGACTATGAGAAAATGGAGAGGAGGCTGGGAGCTGTGCTGGGGCTAAATGGAGAATGACTGCTAAGACATGCAGAAGGAGAAACAAGGAAGGACCAAGTAATGGAAACAAGTCAAGTTCCCATCAATAGAGGATGGATAAGAAAGTGGTAGCACAGATATACAAAGGAATATTACTCGGCCATAAAAAAGAATGAAATCTTACCATTTGTGACAGCCTGGGTGGGTCTAGAAGGTATTACACTAAGTGAAACAAGCCAGTCAGAGAAAAAGAAATACCACATGATTTCTCTTATACATGTAATCTAAAAAACAAAATCGAAACAAACTCAGAGGTACAGGATCAGACTGACAGTTGCCAGAGGGGAAGAGGATTGGAGGAATGGGTGGAAAAAGTAAAGAGATTAAGAAATAAAATTGAGCCCGGCTGGCATGGCTCAGTGATTGAGCAACGACCTATGAACCAGGAGGTCATGGTCCAATTCCGGTTAGGGCACATGCCAGGGTTGTGGGCTCACTCCCCAGTGTGGGGCATGCAGGAGGCAGCCAATCAATGATTCTCTCTCATCATTGATGTTTCTATATCTCTCTCTCCCTTTCTCTACCTCCCTAAAATCAATAAAAATATTTTTTTAAAAGAAGTAAAATTGATTGTTAGGAAATAGTCACAGGGGTGTAAAGTACAAACAGGGAATATAGTTAATAATACTGTAGTTACTATGTTTGGAGCCAGGTGGGTACTGAAAATATTGGAGCGAACACTTTGTAAGGACATAATTGTCTCATCAGTATGCTGTACACCTAAAACTAATACTACTAAATAGAAAAACCTTATAAGGATTTGATTGTTTTACCACTATGTTGTACACCTAAAACTAATACTAAATAATCCTAGCTAATAAAGAGGGATATGCTAATTGACCCTCATGCCATCACAAAGATGGCAGTGCCCACAGCTAATATGGAGGGAATATGCAATTGACTTCCCCACCCTCAAAGATGGTGGCACCCACAGCCAATAAGGAGCGAATATGCAAACTGACTGGCAGGCCCTTAAAGATGGTGGCACCCACAGCCAATAAGGAGGGAATATGCTAATTGACTGCCACACCCTCAAAGATGGTGGCGCCCACAGCCACAAGATGGCAGCACCCAGTCCCCTCAGCCCCACTGCGGTGGTAGGCATGCAGCAAGGCCGGGCCCACCCCCACGCTCCTGCCTCCCGAGTCCCCTAGTCCCCTCACTCCCTCTGCTGCCCAGGGCCTGCCCGAGGCGCAGGCAAGCCTTGATGGCGGCTGCCCAGCCATCCAGGGCCGCCCGGGGCTCAGGTAACCAGGGCCAGCTAAGGCTTGTGCTGCCGGCAGTGGCAGCAGCAGAGGTGTGATGGGGGTGTTGCCTTCCCCTCATCGCTGGGTCGTCTCCCACCCCTGAGGGCTCCTGGACTGTGAGAGGGGGCAGGCTTGGCTTAGGGGGCCCCCCTCTAGTGCATGAATTTTCATGCACCGGGCCTCTAGTCCTATATAATAATTGAGGGATATGCTAATTAGCCGGGACGCCTTAGCAGTCACAACCAGTCAGGTTCGTAATA
>NW_005358961.1:0-2291 GCF_000412655.1 Myotis brandtii | reverse complement strand
CGGCGTCCCTGCCCTGTGCTGAGGTGGAGCGGTCCCCGGCGGAAGTGGCCACTGGCGGAAGCGTGAGCAGGCACACCATGCTGCTGGCCCAGAGGCCACCCTGCTGAAAGAGTCACTGGAGACTTTGGTTAAATTCAATAGTTAAAATCACTACGCTCTGTGAGAGCTGACATCCTCAAACACTCAGGACCCTCGATCGTACAAATTAATAGGAAACAATTGCATAATGCTTTGACCTAATTGTACACACTTTAGTATCATTTAAAAATTATTCTACATCCTTCAAGAAAATTCAGCAACTGAGAAGCATGCAGCAGGGCTCTGCTATCTTGAGTTTTTGGTTTCCAAGGAAATAGCCAGAAGGGATGATAAACCCTCCACAAATGGCTCAGCTGGCGCCTATCGAAGCAGCGGCAAGCAAGCGGCAGCAAGCAGAGGCTTGGTTTAAATTGAGCCTTTCCAGCAGTGAAAGACCCCAACCCTCTCTGGATCAGGCAGGTTCCTGTGCAGCGCAATCTCCATGCAATACAACCAGGCCTCAATTTCATCCCTGGCAATCTCATGCGCATTACCTCAGGGCAGCGGGGAAGGAAGGGAAAAGTCATCACATGGGCAGCTCTGGCGAGCAAGCAGAAGGAAACCATGTCTGGCAGACACTCCCCTGCCACCTCCTTCAGTGTGTAAGAAGAGTCAAATAAACCAATGCAAACACCATTCCCCCACTCTGGAGAGAACCGGGACTGAGGGGCGTCCCGCCTAGGCATTTTGTACCTGCTTCCCACACCTTTATCCAAATGGACAGGTTAGGGCCGTGGTCAGCAAACTGCAGCTCACGAGCCACATGCGGCTCTTTGGCCCCTTGAGTGTGGCTCTTCTTAAGCCTTAGGAGCACCCTAATTAAGTTAATACCAATGTACCTACCTATATAGCTTAAGTTTAAAAAATTTGGCTCTCAAAAGAAATTTCAATCGTTGTACTGTTGATATTTGGCTCTGTTGACTAATGAGTTTGCCGACCACTGGTAGGGGGTTAAGGAGAGGAGGAGGAGCCTTGCAGGAAGGGGATTCCCTGGAACCTCACCCCTGCCCTCCCTCAGGACTTGACCTCTTGGAGCACAGGGCGTGACTCCGCCCCCAGCAGATTTGCATATCCCAGACCCTCTGGTACTTCCAGACACTGGGCATTCCTGTGACTTCCCTGCCTCCCAGCCACTGACCCTCACTGTCTCCTACCCCAGAAGCACTCTTTACAGCCTAAAAATGCATGGTGGGCTTAGTTGCTTCTCCATGGATTTTATTTGATAAGAACCCAGCGAAGTCACTTAGCAAATGAGCTACTCAGACTTCATCAGGGACAATGAATGACACACGTTACTTGGCTTTGATAACAGAGCAATCTTATTCTTTTATTTTTAAATAGATTTTTATTGATTTCAGAGAGGAAGGGAGAGGGAGAGAGAAACATCAATGATGAGAGAGAATGATCGATCAGCTGCCTCCTGCATGTGCCCTACTGGGGATCGAGCCCACAACCCAGGCATGTGCCCTTGACCAGAATCAAACCTGGGACCCTTCATTCCTCAGGCTGAATCTCTAGCCACTGAGCCAAACCAGCTAGGGAAAGCAATCCTATTCTCAAAGACTTGATTTTTGTCAGAAATAAGTGGATTTGAATCATATCAAACCAATATACATTTTTTAATGAAATGTCTCTTCATTTCTACCAATGCAATTCTATCTTAAAGCTTATGATGTATAATCTATACTAATAAAAGGGTAATATGCTAATTAGACTGGACATCTTCTGGACATCAATCCAGATGTCCTTGTGCACAGAGCCACGTTGGCGGGGGCTGAGGCAGCAGCGATCAGGGGCAACCAGGCTGGCAGGGGAGCGGAGTTAGGGGCAATCAGGCCGGCAGGCAGGTGAGCAGTTAGGAGCCAGCAGTCACAGATTGTGAGAGGGATCGGGCCTAATCTGGCAGTCAAACATCCCCCGAGGCAGCCCGGATTGGAGAGAGTGCAGGCCAGGCTGAGGGACCCACCTCCCATCCCTATGCATGAATTTTGTGTATAGGGCCTCTAGTATTTAACATAAACTTATTGAAAAGTAAAGTTTAAAAAATGAGGAGAAAGCAAAATGGGGAGGAAGAGCACATGAATGGGGAAAAATGGGAGCCCACAAAGACACACAGAATGCTAGAGCCAAAGGTGACAAGATTAGAAACCATTTACTTCTTTCAACTCAGTTATATTACAGATAAGAAAACTGAGGCCAGAACACTGATGTGT
>NW_005358960.1:0-1642 GCF_000412655.1 Myotis brandtii | reverse complement strand
GTTCGGTCAAAATTATACTTCTTGGAAGACCTAATCTTTTTTTTTTTTATGTGCCCCAGGCATGAAACAGTTCTGGCCACCAACACAGGCATTAAGCTAGAATGTACTAAGGAGTGTATGTCTGCTTTGCTCCTGACTGATCTAAGAGCAACACCACCAATCAGGTACCTCCTGCCTATTGCCAGGGGGGTTGGAAGAACTAAGCTTAACAGAATTTCTTTTGACAATGATTTATACATCAAGCTTTCAGGGACTTTAATCTCCTGACTGGCAGCATTTCACTTATGATTTGCTGGCAAGTATGGAAATCAATAATCTAGATATGGTCTGACATATGGAAAATACATCACGATATTGAACTATTTTTGTAACTGATTTTTTTTTATCATATAGTTCACCACTGTCTAAAAGGCTAGCCACTTCCATCCTGAGTTTTATATAATATAATTTTCACAGTTTTGTCAGAGTTAATCACTCTTCCATTTAGTCATCAGTGAAACAATTTTTAGTCCTATACAATCAGATGGGCATTGCAATCTAAAAATTTGATAAGCATGCTTTCAAAAATCCGACATAAAAAATCAACAAAGCAGAGGATCAGTAATAGAGTTAGCTCTCAGAATGGGTATATAATTACATGCTTCAGAAAACCTGCCTGTTGAGGCTTCCCTTCTCTCATTCATCTGAAAAACTGTGGTGACAGCCTTGCCTCAAGCAAGGCAGCCTGTGTGGCGGGAGAGCCCAACCTGGGACAGAGGAGCTGGAGGTGCTGCTGCCTCACACAGAACCACTCAGGGGCTCAAGGCCTATTTACGCCAAGGCTTCAGGCTCAGGTGTAATCTAAGATCCAATGTCACAAGTAGTGACAGGTACTTTATATCAAGAAATGTTGCCAAGCAATAATGTGCTTATGTGAGTGGAATGGACACATAGCCTTATAGAAGCCAAAAGAGCTCACAAATATCCTGTCACATTTTATCAGAATTGTGCAGTGGTGGAGAATTTTCTTAGCCCTGAAACAGAAGAGTAGGAGAGCAATCAGAATGATATGCCATTCAAAATTCTCAAAAGATATATACCAATATCTGGTTCAAGCAGTCAGAGTATATTTGTGTATATGGACATTGTCAAAGAGGGGGGATATGCCATGGGGGGGATGTAACATTGGAGGGACGGGGTGGTTTTCTGTGGGGAGAAAGCCAAAAGGAACAATCAAGGAGGTAGCAGGTGGAGAGTGAAGGATTAGACCAATTAAAGCCATTTATTTCCTACAAACAGAAAGCCAAAAGGAACAATCAAGGAGGTAGCAGGTGGAGGGTGAAAGATTAGACCAATTGAAGCCAGCCATTTATTTCCTAGAAAGAACCTGTGTACCTTGATGCTGCACTTTTCTGCTCTACTCTCATAGATGCACCACGGTCTGTAACATGCAGCTCTCAGAGTCCAGTGCGTACCGATAATCATTGTCAAGTCACAGCAATCATCACAAATCATAACAGGCACATAGCCTCAGGATTAAGAAATTGTATACTTTTGATAAATATTCTATATTTAATTGACAAAAGAAATCATGTCACATCTAAAACCAAGTTCTGAAAGAAAATTCCAAATGTTTACAACAAATGGGTCACAAGTTTTTGCT
>NW_005358959.1:0-817 GCF_000412655.1 Myotis brandtii | reverse complement strand
AAAAAAGCTGTGGTATATTTATATCATGGAATACTATACAGCAGTAAAAAAAAAAAGATCTTTTACCCTTTGAGACAGCATGGAGGGACCTGGAGAGCATTATGCTAAGCCAAATAAGCCACTCAGAGAAAGACATGCTCACTCATATGTGGAACCTAATGAACAAAATAAACCGATGAACAAAATAGATCCAGAGACATAGGAGCATGAAACAGACTGACGAATCTCAGAGGGAAGGCGGAGGAGGTGGGTGAGTGGGTGGGAAGAGATTAACCAAAGAACTTTGATAGCATATATGCATAATCCATGGACACAGATAATAATGTGGAGAAGGCCTGAGGTGGGAGATAGGGGCAGGCTAGAAGAAAAAAAAAGGGGACATACGTAATACTTTCAACAATAAATATTTCTTTTTTAAAAAGAAGGATACATAAATAGTCTGTTCTCAAGTGACTAAGTTTCAGTTACATCCACAAATGCAGAAAGCTTTCCACTACATAGTTGATTGTTTAAATTATTTATTAACTAGAGGCCCAGTGCACGAATTCATGCATGGGTGGAGTTTGGCCCGCCAGCCCCAGTGGGGGCCAATTGGGGCTGGGCCAGTTGGGAGGAGGGGCCTTGGGTGGTTGGCTGGCAGGCCCCGCCCCTGATTGGGGTTTGGGGGGGGGGGATTGGGAGCTGGGCCTGCTTGGGGGAGAGGCCACAGGAGGTTGGCCATCTGCAGTAGGCATCATAGCAACCAGTTGTTCTGGTCATTCTGGTTGTTCTAACATTCCAGTCACTGGATTTTAATATATATAGACTAGAGGCCCGG
>NW_005358958.1:0-212 GCF_000412655.1 Myotis brandtii | reverse complement strand
CACCACCATCTATCCATTTGTTAAGACCAACTTACTACAGACAGTAATACATACATGCAGAAGGTGGGTGTGTGTGTGTGTGTGTGTGTGTGTGTGTGTGTGTGTGTGTTCAAACCTTGGCAGATGCACCTTCAACCAAATGGTCAGGGCCACGTGGACCCACCTCAGCCCAGGAGTGTGCCTTGACGTGTCTTATGCTGCTCAGTGAACCC
>NW_005358957.1:0-740 GCF_000412655.1 Myotis brandtii | reverse complement strand
GGAATAGAACAGAATGGTGTGCAATTCTTTTTTTTTCTTAATATACTAGAGGCCCAGTGCACGAAATTTGTGTACTGGGGGGGGCGGGTTGTCCCTCAGCCTGGCCTGCGCCCTCTCTCAGTCCTAGACCCCTCGGGGGATGTCGCCTGCCAGCTTAGGCCCGATCCCCCCATCCCTCTCGCAGTCTGGGACCCCTTGCACCTTACTGCCTGTCTGCAGCGCTCCCCCTTGTGGGAGCCTACTGACCACCAGGGGGCAGCTCCGGTGTTGAGCATCTGCTCCCTGGTGGTCAGTGTGTGTCATAGCAACCGGTTGTTCTGCTGTTTGGTCATTTACATATTAGGCTTTTATTATATAGGATTTTTACTGATTTCAGTAAAAATCTGCAATTCTTGAGTTTCTAACCCGTTTGGGGCTTCTTTCAGTCTCCCTATTCCCCTTCCCGCCCAAGCAGCACTCCCCTGGGGCCGAGTGACCAGAAAGGCAGTGGTGGCCACCTTGAGACCCAGGACTGGTCTGTGAGTCCTGCCTAGCAACCTTCGCTCCTGTCAACAGTCCTCTGGGCTTCCCTGTTGACCCAGGGATTAGAGAATGCTGGTTAAGTAAATGTTACCAATAGGCCCCTCCCTTCTTTTGTAATCTCCTCCAAAGGGAAATCGCCTGCATGTTGACGGACAGCAGTCCCCTCCCCCAGTTTCATGATAAACATTTATACTAATAAAAGGGTAATATGCTAATTA
>NW_005358956.1:0-510 GCF_000412655.1 Myotis brandtii | reverse complement strand
CCCAGGAGCCCCAGTCTCCACCCACCTGCTCCCTCTAAACCCACAAGTCCAGGCCGGAGACAGCCCTCCACGCACATGCACCTAGTGATCGGGTTTCTGTCCCTCCCCGTTTTAATTCTATGTCCCAAGTTCCTTTTAGGTAAAAGATCCAAAACTCCAAACATCCAGCCCCTCCTTCTCACAACCAGATATTGGGCCTCTACTGCTCTGCCCTCAAGAGCAAGAGTGAGCTGTCCCTCCAGATGCACCTGCCCCATCCCTAGTGGGATTTCCTCTCACCTGCAGGGGGTCTGGTCTGGTCTGGTCTTCAGTCTGGGTTGGGATTCAATGGTGCCCAGCCCTGTGCAGAGTGGCCCTCTTATAGCACACCAGCCCCACTCCAACTCTCAGGGTCCTGGAGTTCAGCGAACCCAGCTCTGGGGTTACCTGCTGGAAGCCGATCCGCCCTGGCTGCTTGAGGCAGTCCCTGCAGAGATGTTTCAAGTAACCTTGAAATGAAGATGAGAAATG
>NW_005358955.1:0-898 GCF_000412655.1 Myotis brandtii | reverse complement strand
GGCATGGACCCCGCGGGGCAGCAGCAGATGTGGTGAGGGGCGCCGCCCGGTCAGGGCCAGCGTGGACGCCTGGCAGGGAATCTGTGAAGTGTTTCCCTCCTGTGAACATTGTCCCTTAAGCTGTTTTGATTTGTTTTTTACTTTTCATCAAGTTTTTAACGTGTGGAATCTGAATTCTATCGGGGACATATACCTACTTATCTCAGTTTCTTAGGTCAAAGTTGTGGCTACGCACTTTTATTTTTTTTAAATATATTTGTATTGATTTCAGAGAGAAAGGGAGATGGGGAGAGACATACAAACAAAAATGATGAGTGAGAATCATTGATCCGCTGTCTCCTGCACACCCCACACGGGATGGAGCCCCCAAACCAAGCATATGTTCTGGTTTATTGGTCAACCCTCAACCACTGAGCCATGCCAGTCGGCATGGCTACTCACTTTTAAATTCACAGTTCCAAGCAGCTGAGCCAGCTCTCTGTACCCAGTGAGATAAGTTCACTATCACCAATTCCATCATGATAGTTATCACGTTCTGTTACCACTTTTTCAGTCTCCATTAGATTGGGGTTCCGTGAGAGCAGAGATGTTCATGCTCTCTTTGCCTTGAAATAAACACCCAATTCTTTGCTAAATGAGTAATGAACAATAGTTCTATTCAAATAGTGTGTATTTATCCATAATTACTAAGCATTCATCTCTAAATATTCTATAATCTGACTTTAAATCCTCAAATTTAAAAGGAAACTTATCCAAGGCTTTGACTTAGTTTGTGCGAAATCATTTTTAAAATGTGTAGCTTTGGACCATTTATTATAAAAAGCTGGTACTCGTATATATAACTGATAAGAACTTTTTCACCATATATGTTCACTTTTTTTTAGCTTGGCCTTCTAGT
>NW_005358954.1:0-752 GCF_000412655.1 Myotis brandtii | reverse complement strand
AACTTAACTCTGGTGCTGTGTCACATATAAAAATATTCATAATTTTTTTTAATATATTTGCAACCATAGTAAAAAAAAGTATATTTTTGTTGAGATTTATTTTATATACTTAAATGCCATTCAACAAAGAAAAATCAACCAAAAATATGTATAAAATGAACAAAAACAGAAAAACAATGTACATTTAGGAAATAATAATAGTAAAAACAATGATAATCAAATGGTACGAAAACTAGAAATTAGTGACTTTTGGTGCTGATGTTTGTCTGCTAATTCTTCGATTGCAGGTTCATACTTGGTTCACTTCAAGGCCAAGCAAGCGCCACTAACTTCATCTGTTAGCCGGTTTCTTTTGTTCGTTTTAATATTATTTAATGCTGAGAACAAAGTCTCACAAAAATACGTTGATGAAAAAATTGTTAGCAAAGCCATTGCTAGATTTTTTATGTCGCTAAAAGTGCCAGGTACTCTGTTTGAAGCACTCAAAATTTCTTGTTCGTAGTTGCACTCTTCTTCATTATTCAAACGATTTCGTTCCAGACAGATGTTCAAGTTTCGACCTTAAGTCAACAAACACATGAGTCCAAATGCTACCTTGAAAATCTGCAAGTTGCATCTCTAAATCATCAGTTTGCATCCATTTGAAATCCTTTAATTCCAAAGTACTGTAGACAACTACATCCAGATACCTAATTATTTTAATGGTCTGTTCTACGCTTCTAAATTGGTTGAATCTTTCGCTGAACTGTTCA
>NW_005358953.1:0-911 GCF_000412655.1 Myotis brandtii | reverse complement strand
TTCTTTTTTTTAAATCTCTTTATTGTTGAGAGTATTACAGATATTGCCCCCCTCTACCTGGATCCCACCCCGCCCCAGTCCTTCACAACCCTATTTATTGTCTGTGTCCATGGGTAACGCACATATGCATATAAGTTCTTTAATCTCTTCCCGCCCCCCTCCACACTTCTCAGTTTATTCCATGTTTCCCTGACTCTGGTTCTATTTTATTCATTAGATTATTTTGTTCATTAGATTCCTTGTTTGTTTATTTTGATTTTTAGATGTTGATATTTGGCTCTGTTGACTAATGAGTTTGCCGACCACTGTTCTAGACTTAGTATATAGTATCATGTCATCTGCACATGGCAGTTTTACTTCTTCCATTCCAATTTAAATGTATTTCATTTCTTGTCTGCAAAAAGTGAGAGTGGAATTTTTGTTTTGTTACTGATCTTAAAGAAAAAGTTTTTAGCTTTTTACTGTTGAGCATGATGTTAGCTATGGTTTGTCATATATGGCCTTCATTATGTTGAGGTATATTGCCTCTCTCCCCACTTTGCTGATAATTTTTATTATAAATAGATGCTAGATTTTGTCAAATGATTTTTCTGCATCTATTCATCATGACATAATTTTTATTCTTCATTTTGTTTATGTGGTATATCATGTTAATTGATTTGTGGATATTGAACCAACCTTGCATCCTGGGAATAAATCCTATTTGGTCATGGTGTATGATCTGTTTTAACGTATTGTTGGATTTGGTTTGCTAATATTTTATTGAGGATTTTTACACCCATGTTCATCAGGGATATTGGCTTATCATTTTCTTTCTTTCTTTTTTTGTAGTATCTTTGTCTGGCTTTCTTTTCTTTTTTTTTGGAAGACTAATTTTTTTAAAATTAAATCATTATTGTTCAGATTATTAC
>NW_005358952.1:0-529 GCF_000412655.1 Myotis brandtii | reverse complement strand
AAGTTTCAATCACACTGTACGTATGCGCCCGCATGTGATATTTTGTGTAAGAGCCACACTAAAGGGGCCAAAGAGGTGGATGTGGCTCTCGAGCCGCGTTTTGCCGACCACTGCCCTAAAAGGTTTGCCTCAGTGGATAGAGCCTCGGCCTGCAGACTGAAAGGTCCCAGGTTCGATTCCAGTCAAGGGCATGTACCTTGGTTGTGGGCACATCCCCAGTAGGAGGGAGGCAACCACTGGATGTATGTTTCTCTCTCATCGATGTTTCTAACTCTCTATCCCTCTCCCTTCCTCTCTGTAAAAAATCAATAAAATATATTTTTAAAAAAGTGTTATCTTTTTTTGTAGCTACTTACTCCTTTATTTTAAGTACGGGAATAGCCTTTTTAATCTAAGTGAATATACTAGATAAAAGTTGATTTGAGCCCTAACCGGTTTGGCTCAGTGCATAGATCGTCTGCCTGGGGACTCAAGGGTCCCAGGCTCGTTCTGGTTAAGAGCATGTACCTTGGTTGCGGGCACATACCCA
>NW_005358951.1:0-795 GCF_000412655.1 Myotis brandtii | reverse complement strand
AACTTTTACCATATTATTCAAATTAATCATGGGAATGATATCCCATCATCTTCACAAGTATTGTCCATACTCAAAGGGAGGGGATATATAGCATATATACACCAGGAGCAGGAATTTTGAGAGCAATCTTGGAATTCTGCCTACTATTTCCTTAATTACTGATGATGTTGAGCATTTTTTCATGTATTTGGTAGCCATTTTTATATCTTCACTAGAGGCCTGGTGCATAAAATCCATGCACTGGTGCAGTCCCTAGGCCTGGCAGGCAATCAAAGCTCTACTGTCTGGCATGGAAGGGCCGGTCTCAGCTCACCTCTGGGCCCTGGGCAGCACCTGGGCCTCAAGCCCCCATGCGCCCCCCTCTGCCTGAGTCACGGTGGCCTGAGTCCCCACGTGGAGATGTGGTGAGCGCGACTGGACGCCATAGGACAGGGCACAGTGTGGGCCTCTGGGTTGCCCAGCGATGCCGCAAGGAAGCCGGGTGGGCAGCGTGCTCTCTCCTGGCCGGCCTCGCAGACCGGCTCCTGCCCAAACCCATGGGGAGTCTGACTGGCCCCTGTGGTCCTGGCAGCTGTGTCCTGGCTCACCAGGACGAGGCTGCGCGAGTGTGGGGCGGGCTCCTCGAGGGGGCGCCCAGCACCTGAGCGTGGGTTCTTACAAGTGAGCCCTGGCGTCCCGGGGGAGGGTAGCAGGGGGAGTGAGAGCGAGCTTGGGTGGACACTCCGCATACTCACCGCACCTCCATCCCTATCACCCCTGCCCCAGGTAGCTGGTGAGAGGTCGAAGCCCCCCACC
>NW_005358950.1:0-528 GCF_000412655.1 Myotis brandtii | reverse complement strand
CTCCGTCTCTGGACTGTTTCTCCTTTGTCGTCAGCGTGTTGCTTGGGGCCACCGCTATCTGTGGGTGGAGTAGTCAGGTTAGTTCATCTCTGGGATCCATTGTTGTAAGAATCCACACGGGCTTGGAGTTTTCTGGAAATATTCTCGACCAAAGGTTAATAAAGGAATCCTTTCTATAAACTAGACTTGGGATTCTTTCATTCTTCCAAACCATTTTCCTTTGGATTATTCTGACACCATGTATGTCTTGCCATCAGCATTACAAGTGAAAAATAATTTTAAAGTAAAAAATTTTAAGTAATTAAAGCTTGATGTTCTTTACTTACAGAATATTTCTCCACTATCCCCCCCTTTTTTGATTTAAATAATATTAAGAGGCTTTTGGAAATCTTGCAATGTATTCTTGATAGCTTTTAATTTAATTCTTTGCACAGAAATATGACTGGCCTGAATTCATTGCATGTTAAGCAGTTTTTACTATGAGATGAACTATCAGTAAAAAATTAGTTAATGCTTTACGAATAGTTT
>NW_005358949.1:0-564 GCF_000412655.1 Myotis brandtii | reverse complement strand
ACATTAGAAAGACATCCCTCATGCTCCCAAGATTTCATCCTTAAAGATCTTAATTTGCATTTGCAACAACTTTCTTGCAAGAGGAGAATTTATTTTCTTAGAAATTATATGTTACTGATTTTTACAGAGAGGAAGGGAGATGTAGAGAGAGTTGGAAACATCCATGAGAGAGAAACGTCGATCAGCTTCCTCCTGCAAACTCCCTACTGGGGATGTGCCCACAGCTAGGGTACATGCCCTTGACCGGAATTGAACCTGGGACCATTCAGTCTGCAGGCCGACGCTCTATCCACTGAGCCAAACCGGTTAAGGTCTGCAATAGGAGAATTTAATCAGCAGTCACTGATCTCCTTAATGCAAAAATGAATGCCCTAAAATTAATTTCAGGGGCTCCATCTCTGGTGCGATGCTAGATGAATTTTATGTTTGCTGGGCTTTGTTTGGGGCTGTTTAGTGCTAAACACAATTAAAAACCCAAATTCATCCAGAGCTAGATGCTAAAGCCATACACAGAGCGGGCTTGAGCTTTCAGGAGATGAGCCCTGGCATCCCTCGTAATTCCTC
>NW_005358948.1:0-554 GCF_000412655.1 Myotis brandtii | reverse complement strand
CCCCTACTCCCCCCAGGCCACACACACTTTTATCTGAAAGTGTTCTTGGTTATCTATTGCTTCATGAAATAACACCCAAATTTTGAGGTATGGAACAACAATTATTCACTACTGTTATCTCTCATGATTCTGGTGATTGACTGGGCTCAGTAGATACTTCTCATTCAGGTTCACTCAGTTGACAGACAATGCTGGAGTTGTTATGCCCAGATTTCAAGATCCCCAATAGACCACACCAGGGAGCCAGCTGTGTCCGATGCAAAAGCAAAGAGTCTTTTATTATTATTACAGACCCGGGTCTGGTTCCCAGCCTCTGCCGACACAACGGCGAGACGAGAGAGCCCGTGGGGAAAAAACGGGGTTTTTAATAGGGGGTGGAGTGAGGGGAGGAGAGCTGACTGTGGGCCCTGCCGATTGGCCAGGCGCAAGCCGGGTCTTGTTACACAGGATGCGGTAATATCTATGGCGCGCATGTCCTTCGACTGTCATTGGTTAGTTCAAAGAAATCCCAGGCGCAGCCAGCAGAGGCCTGGGCTTCCAGGAAGAAGGTGCCT
>NW_005358947.1:0-493 GCF_000412655.1 Myotis brandtii | reverse complement strand
GGCAGGGCTTTCAACTGCACATGTTTTTTTATACTTTTTTTTAAAAATATTTTTTTACAAAAAAACCCAATTTTATACAAGTAATATATATAAATAGATTTCTATAATCACTCAATGTGATAAAGTACAGCCAGTCCTCAGGTTACGTCAGACTTGACGTACATTGTTTAGTGGTTATGTCGCCACCTGACATTTATTTATAAAAAAAAAAAAACTTCCATCATTTTGACATATGTACATATGTGCTTTCTGTTTTTTATCATTTATTTACCACAAGTAAAGGTCAGGAATTGTTATCTTTCTTTTATTTTTATTTTTTTACTGTTTCACTTCATTACTGCTGTGTATGTGCTCCATGTGAGTGACGTAGGTGCTTATGTAGGTGGGTTCTGACTTATGGCAAAAATCGCGCTAGGTTGTGCCCTAGGAATGGATCTCCAATGTAACCTGAGGACTTACTGTATAAATATGCTATGGTTTGTTTGTTACAAAC
>NW_005358946.1:2566-4951 GCF_000412655.1 Myotis brandtii | reverse complement strand
ATATTTTACAACAGGTGACCTGTTTTACCCAGCTGATTGATGTTTCTCTGTCATGGATGTTTCTAACTCTCTATCCCTCTATATTCTGGTTATAAGGCCGTTTTCCTGCTGTGGATGAACGTGTGTCGTTCGCAGTTGGGCTGGTTATGGACACGCTGCTGTGGGCATTCTTGTCCGTGTGTCCCGGCACCGATGTGCCTTACTGTGGGGGGATACATGGCTTAGATGTAAACCATAGAGAAGGCAAGTTGTTAGAAACACGGTGTTCCAGCTCATTATCCAGGGGTTGGCTAAGTGCAGTGGAGAGAGGAACCCAGCCTCACCCACGGGTCATTCATTCATCGTTTGGGGCGGCTTTCGAGCTACAGACGCAGAACTGAGTCCTGTGACCGAGACCTGTGGTCCTCAAAGCTGAAAATCAGTGGCTAATGCTTTGCAGAAAATGTTCGCCAACATCTCTCTCTCTCTCTCTCTCTCTCTCTCTCTCTCTCTCTGCTAACAGCATCTCCATTTTATTTAATATGCATCCCTCTGCTAAGGTAGCCTGTATCCCTGTGTATGAATTAAGTCCTGCTTCATCTTAGTCCCCCGTGGTGGTTGCAATTCCCATCGCTAGTGGTTGATTTAAATAATTCATTGAATTACTTTTTCCGTGTTGGATAAAGTACTGTCTCAATGTAACCTTAATTTTCTGTCCTACTTTCTCATGTCTATAATTTACTAGAGGCCCGATGCACGAAATTCATGCAAGGGGCTTGGCCCCACCATTGCCCCTGTGGCTGCCTCTGCCCTCCCCCCAAGCCCATGGGCTTTGTCCATGTCCGGTCTAATTAGCATATTACACCTTTTTTTTTATTACACTTTTATTATTAAAGATTCTGTCCTCAAAGCATTGGCTCCTCAATACAAAAATAGGAAATCTGTCCTGTTGCCTACCCAGAAAAGTCACCTGCTATAGTGACAGGAGTTAGCAGTTTCTATGATTTTAGGGCAATAAAATTATGATTCATCCAGGATTTCAAATTTAATGACATAAAAATGTTTATAGTAGTGCCAGGTAAGCATGGCTCAGTGGTTAAGCATGGACCTATGAACCATGAGGTCAGGGTTCGATTGCTGGTCAAGGGCACATGCCCAGGTTGCAGGCTGGATCCCCAGTGTGGGCCATGCAGGAAGCAACCGATCAGTAATTCTCTCTCATTGATGATTCTCTCTCTCTCTCTCTCTCTCTCTCTCTCCCTCCCTCTCTCCCTCTCCCCCCCCTTCCTCTCTGAAATCAATAAAAATATATTTTAAAAAATTTATAGTATTGTTTAAGACTAAAAAAATGTCTTTTGCCCTAGCACAGCGGTCCTCAACCTGTGCCCCTTTGGGGGTCAAAGGACCCTTTCACAGGGGTCACCTAAGACCATCGGAAAACACATATTGTTTTTATGATTAATCACTATGCTTTAATTATGTTCAGTTTGTAACAATGAAAATACAGTGGGGCCTTGACTTACGAGTGTCCCGACTAACGAGTTTTTTGAGATACCAGCTGTCTCTCGGCCGATTTTTTGCATTGAGTTGATGGAGTAATTTGAGTTAACGAGCTCCTTAACGAGCTAGGTCTCGGAACGAATTAAACTCGTAAGTCAAGGCCCCACTGTATTTTCATTGTTACAAACTGAACATAATTAAAGCATAGTGATTAATCATAAAAACAATATGTGTTTTCCGATGGTCTTAGGTGACCCCTGTGAAAGGGTCCTTTGACCCCCAAAGGGGCACAGGTTGAGGACCGCTGTGCTAGGGCAAAAGACATTTTTTTAGTCTTAAACAATACTATAAACAGGTTTTTTTTTAAAAAAAAAATGCATTTTATTGATTTTTTACAGAGGAAGGGAGAGGGATATTTTACAACAGGTGACCTGTTTTACCCAGCTGATTGATGTTTCTCTGTCATGGATGTTTCTAACTCTCTATCCCTCTATATTCTGGTTATAAGGCCGTTTTCCTGCTGTGGATGAACGTGTGTCGTTCGCAGTTGGGCTGGTTATGGACACGCTGCTGTGGGCATTCTTGTCCGTGTGTCCCGGCACCGATGTGCCTTACTGTGGGGGGATACATGGCTTAGATGTAAACCATAGAGAAGGCAAGTTGTTAGAAACACGGTGTTCCAGCTCATTATCCAGGGGTTGGCTAAGTGCAGTGGAGAGAGGAACCCAGCCTCACCCACGGGTCATTCATTCATCGTTTGGGGCGGCTTTCGAGCTACAGACGCAGAACTGAGTCCTGTGACCGAGACCTGTGGTCCTCAAAGCTGAAAATCAGTGGCTAATGCTTTGCAGAAAATGTTCGCCAACATCTCTCTCTCTCTCTCTCTCTCTCTCTCTCTCTCTCTCT
>NW_005358946.1:0-406 GCF_000412655.1 Myotis brandtii | reverse complement strand
AGACATTGATCGGCTGCCTCCTGCACTCGACCTTACCTGCCACTTGGGTTTGTGTCCTGATTGGGAATAGACCCCACCACCTTTTGAGATGATGCTCCAACTGAGCCACACTGGCCAGGGCCAGTTTGTTGTTCCCCTTATTTATGCATTGTCATTGCTTGATTCTGGTATGTGCCCTGACAGGAGATTGAATCCGCAACCTTGGTTTATTGGGATCATGCTCTAACCAACTGAACATCCCTGCCAGAGCTCGGGTGATGTTTTCAAATTATATTTCCCCATCCATGAGCATAGAATTATGTATTTTAACACAACTGTTAGTTTTCATTCTGACACTAGAGACTACATATACTTTTACAGTCTTTTCCAACAATACGGGGATCTTAAAGTACTTCAACTTCATTTA
>NW_005358945.1:370-676 GCF_000412655.1 Myotis brandtii | reverse complement strand
TGGGGGGGGGGGAAAGGAGACATATGTAATTTTTTAAACAATAAAGAATTTAAAAAAATAAATAAAAACACATTCATTGAACCCAAGTTTGCTCTTTAATGAAAAGTAAAGAAGAAAAATGTTAGGAGAATTGCCTCAGCTAAGACAGTTGTCAGCTGCATATTAAAGACGCACACATACTAAACGTGGTTATTTCTCAGGCTTATAAATGGCACACATCTTTTTTTTTTAAATATATTTTATTGATTTTTTACAGAGAGGAAGGGAGAGAGATAGAGAGTTAGAAACATCGATGAGAGAGGAACA
>NW_005358945.1:0-290 GCF_000412655.1 Myotis brandtii | reverse complement strand
TCAGTCCGCAGGCCGACGCTCTATCCACTGAGCCAAACCGGTTTCGGCTGAATGGCACACATCTTTATATTTTCTAATACATTTTATAGAGCATGAGTAAGCTACAGTAACATGTTTTATCAGGGAAGACATGGGGGTATTCTAGATATGCCAAGGAGATAGCCAAACCTTTATTAATATGAAAAGCAAATCATTCCTCCCCAAAAGTTTAAATATATTTGTGAATTAAAATTATATATATATATATATGTCTCCCTAATATGCAAATAGACCGAACAGCAGAACAACCG
>NW_005358944.1:0-1419 GCF_000412655.1 Myotis brandtii | reverse complement strand
GAGGGAGAAATAGAAACATCAATGATGAGAGAGAATCTATGAATTATGTTGCATATTGAGATAAAAATTATGGGTTTTGTAACAATTTTTGTCTTTGTATTTATTGATTGATATTAAATAAATATTCTAAAGACACAGTAAACTTTCATCTGCATTAGTGTTGAGATTACAAAATAAATATGGTGTAACACTTTAATAATGTGAGCTCTGAAGTCAGTTTGGAATCCTATTGTGCAATTACTATGTAACCTCAGACAAGTTACTAAGTCCCAGTTTTTTCTTATCTGTAAGATATTGTACCTTTTAGGATTGTTGTGAGGATTAAATAGAATAATGCATGTGAAGTATTTAGCGTTTAGCAGAGTATCTAGTGTAGAATAAGCACCCTATAAATGTTAGCAGTTATTATTAAAACCACCTAGAATCAAAGCACTAGATGAGGTCTTGCAAAAACATAATGCTCTCAATTGCTTTTGTTATGGGCCAACATTCACGAGAGTAAGACCACCGACTCCAATTAGGTCTTAAGCAGCAAGCGAGGATTTATTGAGCTGGCCAGCGACTGCCACAGGCGTCTCCACGCAGGGAGCTCTCCTCCTGCAGCAGCCCCGACCTTGGTGCTAGGCAAGCTTTTATTCACAGAAACCACAAACGTCCTTGGGTACAGTTACAAAGGTCTAATCAGGGCCTTGACGCACAGATGTCAGGAAGTAGGAAACTTGGTGTTATGTCTGGTTACCCATCCTTGACCATATCCTTGATCTCTTGTCAGTTTACAGAGAACTCTAACTGGGGCACAGCTGGGGAACAGATTTGAAAATTTTCTACTGACATTCAATTCATCACACTCCCTACTGGTCTTAGGAGATGAATTCAGACCCTGGATTCGTCACTAGTATCTACTAGATGAGAGTACTGGGTGTGCAGGACCATGAGTGTGACAGAGAGGAGGGGCCCTGCCACAGAGGATAGGAGGGTTGTGAGCCAGGGGGACCAGGAGAACAGATTCTCATACCAGTTCCCCTCTGCCCTACGGGCCTCTTCTCTGTCCACCAGCCGTTTCCTTAACTGACTTAAACTTTCTCTGATTACCCCGGAGTGGTTAGTGTAGAAGCAGCATGCCTCCCCTAATGCTAGGCACAGTCCCCCTTGTTTCAGGAAGAGTAGGTCGAGTCCCCTCCTGTTCTGTAAGACTACTTCAGCTAAGGACCCTACTGATTCCTCCAACTGTCCTATGGATTTTTCTAGGGTACTCAGGTCTTGGTCAATTTGATTACCCAGTTCTTTGTAATTTTGATGTCCTGTCACTAGGGCGGCTGTCCCTACCGCTGTGGATCCTGCAATTCCGAGTCCTACAAGTAGGGGAACCAGAACTGGGGCTGTCTTAATCCGCCGAGGCTCTATGAGGAGGTGCTCCCT
>NW_005358943.1:7270567-7270930 GCF_000412655.1 Myotis brandtii | reverse complement strand
CACACACATAAACACACACACACACATACACACACACCAAAAGAAGTATTCAGTAAAATACCCTTCAACTGTCCATCCCTAACCATTGGCATGGTCTGTTGCTAACATCCAACCATTGACATTGTCTTGAGTTGATGATCTAGCACAGTGATGGCGAACCTTTTGAGCTTGGCGTGTCAACATTTTGAAAAACCCTAACTTAACTCTGGTGCCATGTCACATATAGAAATTTTTTGATATTTGCAACCATAGTAAAACAAAGATTTATATTTTTGATATTTATCCTATCTAATAATAGACAAACATGGTAATTAACCGTACCTCCGACATGCTTCCCATTGGCTAATCAGGGCGATATGCAAA